>NC_053445.1:51221087-51475254 GCF_007990345.1 Gossypium hirsutum
AAAACGAAGAAGAGTACTCTTAATCACCTTAAAATTTGTCTGTATTTTATTCTTTTTGCCAATCTCTGTTTTGTTACAAAAAGTTGCCCCGGGAAAAAAACCCTCAAGAGAGTTATATGCTTGGTTTTTATAGCCGATATTAATTCCTATTTTTGTTTCTTTTTCCTTTCTTTTCTTTGGCTGTTGCGTGTTTGCTTCCTTGTTGCATGGATTGACTTGGAGCAGTGGCGCAGTGGAGTGGGTGGTGACGGCAGTGAACAGAGGGCAGGTGAGGCGGCCAGGAGCAGGTGCGGCACAACAGGGGGCTAGGGTTTCTGCCCTAGTCTGACTGGGTTTGGGCCGGTTGGCTTATTGGGCCGTTTGGGCTCTGCAATTGGGTGATTGGGTTAGGCTGTGGTTGTCTTGTAATGGGTTTGGGAAGGGTTCAGATTGGGCTTGTACAGCTGCCCCTCTTTGCTCGTTGTCGTGTAACGATAACAGAGCAAAGACTAAGAAGCCCAATTTCGCCCGGTCTCGTCGAGTCTCGACTTCTTGGTGCTTTTCTTCTTCAGGTAGCTTCATTTCAATCCACTTTGTCTTGTTGCGTCGATCTCTCCTCTGCAATTTCAAGAAGAGATATGACTTGTGGCTTCAATCCATTCTGTTGTAACTTCAGGGGTAAGGTCCATCATTTGACCCGCTCCACTGCAACTTCAGGGAGATCGGACTCATATCTTCACTTGCCCCATACAACTTCAGGGGATAAGTTTCGTGACTCAACCTGCTTTACTGCAACTTCAGAGAGACAAGGTTGTGACTTCGCTTCCATCTATTCCACTACAACTTAGGGGAATAAGATTAGACATGATAAGGATCACTTCTTTGTCGCTCCCCACAACTTTAGGGAGACACGCTTATTGTTTTTAGTCTGTTCCACTGCATCTTCAGGGAAATAAGACTGATCGATCTACTCTGCTGTAACCTCAGAGAGATAAGATCCTTTAATCCGCTCCACTGTAACTTCGGGAGATAAGATAGTGTCTCGATCTGCTCGCTATAATCTCAGGGAGATAAGATCTCTTATTTTAATCCGCTCCACTGTAACTTCAGGGAGATAGGATAGTGTCTTCGATCTGCTCCGCTGTAATCTCAGGGAGATAAGATCTGAAATTCTTTGGTCTGTTCCACTGTAATCTCAGGGAGATAAGACCTGATGTGATCTTCTCTACGTACTTAGGAGATAAGATCTTATGTCATTGTATCCAAGATAGATTCTACTTGATCTGCTCGCTGTATCAGGGATAGATTGTTCTTGGTCTGTTCCATGTATCTCAGGGAGATAGACTGTATATAACCTATTATGCCTAATATTAGATGAATGATCAAATGAAAAATGCTCCTAATAGACATATGTGAATGGTGTTTGCATGATGCAGAATTTTATTTTTCGAGATGATCTCGCTTAGGTTATCATACTCAGGTTTTGTGACTGAGTGCTACAACGCCTTCTCGCTTGACTGATTTTTCTGAAGGAACATTTAGCCAGACTGTCCCCATTGTAAACCTCAAAGTTATATCCACTGGGACGCCAAAATTTGTACCATCATTCTCTCACAGTAATCTAAGGGTAGAAATGTGTGGCTTTTCCTCTGTCCTCTTTTATCACAATTCGGGGATATAGATCTGAACCTTCTGGTTCCTACACCATTCTCAAGGTGTCGTACCAAAGTCTTATGGCAAGTGAAGGCTCTCTTCTCCGAGGTAACCTTCCTATTGCCTGATGATCATTGCTGCTTGTTCATTAAGCTTTGTAATTAACACGACAGCTTGTCATTTTGTTCAATCAATGTTTAGACGACAAAATCTGAAAGGATAGTCTTTAACTTAGACTCTTCCTTCTTAGATTTCCAACCTTTAAAATTGGCGTGTTCTAAACATTAGTCATGTTTCAGGTCCCTATATTATTTAGAAATTTTCCAGAGTAATGTGCAAAACTTCTTTCCTGAAAGTTTTATTAGTTCGTTAATCATTATTCCTATGCAACATGTTTGCAAAAAGATCATAACAATGGATAAGAATAAAGCTAGTTCTGATTATAACTCAAATAAAACATCAAAGATGGCGAAAGAAAGGTAACAAGAAGTGGATTGAGAATGTCGTTTCACAAAGGAAAGGAAGAAAGAAGAAAATAAAATGTATTTCAAGAATACACTAAGAACTAGGTGCCCCAGTTATCGCCGCTTGAGTTTCTCTGTACAACTTTCCGAAGACCCTTCTAAGTTTGACATGTGTTCAGGATCTGCAATACTCTGTCATGTTCCAAGATGTTGCATATCCTTCTTATTGGTAAAGCAAGATCATCATATGCCCCTGATCAAATTTGATCCGCTCAAGTCCTGATGCTCCAATCCTGCCCAATACTTGAGTCGCCCTTTTCAGGTTTTCGACTCAAGCCCTTTTGGTCTCAAAGTGCCCTTTACGGGTTTTCACCTTAGCCTCTCCAAAGTTTTTTTTTTTTTTAGGAAGCAAAGCGCCCTTTACGGGTTTTCACTTTGGTTCCCCTTTCTTTCATGTGAAGTATTTCTTGACGGAGTCTGCGTTTACAGGATTTGGTAAACTTTTGCCATCCATCTCGCATAGGATCAAAGCTCCACCAGAAAAGGCCTTCTTTACAACATAAGGGCCTTCCCAATTTGGCATCCATTTTCCTCTATAATCTTTTTGCATAGGAAGAATCTTTTTTAGTACCAAGTCCCCTTCTCGAAATTCTCGGGGGCGAACCTTTTATTATAGGCTCGCATCATTCGTTTCTGGTACATTTGCCCATGGTGAATAGCTCTTAGCCTCTTTTCTTCTATTAGGTTCAACTGATCGTACCGAGATTGGATCCAATCGGCTTCATCCAATTGTAGCTCAGATAACACCCGTAGAGAAGGGATTTCAACTTCAATGGGTAATACTGCCTCCATTCCATAAACCAGAGAAAAGGCGTTGCCCCAGTAGAAGTTCTAACAGATGTTCGATAGGCAAGGAGAGCAAATGATAACTTCTCATGCCAATCCTTGTAAGTTTCAGTCATTTTCCCCACAATCCTTTTAATGTTTTTATTGGCCGCCTCCACTGCACCATTCATTTTGGGACGATACGGCGATGAGTTATGATGCTTAATTTTAAATTTGCTACAAACTTCAGCTATTGTGCTATTATTCAAGTTCGTCGCATTGTCGGATATGATCCTCTCAGGCATTCCATATCGACAAATGATCTCCTTCTTCAAGAATTTGCTGACTACTGCTTTCGTGACATTTGCATATGAAGCAGCCTCCACCCACTTGGTAAAGTAATCAATTACTACGAAGATGAAGCGATGCCCATTAGAAGCCTTTGGTGATATTGGCCCAATAACATCCATACCCCACATGGAAAACGGCCAAGGAGAGGTCATGACGTGAAGAGGTGAAGGAGGCGCGTGTATTTTGTCTCCGTAAATTTGGCATTTGTGGCACTTCCTGGCATGATCAATACAATCTCCTTCCATGGTGGGCCAATAGTACCCAAATCTCATGATCTGTCTGGCCATCGTGAAACCACTGGCGTGCGTCCCACAAATACCCTCATGGACTTCTTCCAAATTTTCTTGGCTTCCACAGCATCCACACATCTTAACAATACTTGATCCTTCCTTCTTTATATAACACTTCTCCATCTACGACATATTCAATGGCTATCTTTCTCAGAGTTCTTTTGTCATTCTCTGTCGCTTGATCAGGGTATTCCCGATTCTTCATATTGTAAGATACTCCGATACCAAGGACAATCATCTTTTCCCTCCTCCTCAATATTGCAGCAATTAGCCGGGGTCTCAGAGATACTCATCTGAACAGGCCTCATTGCCTCAAGTCTATTCACCTCAATCATCGAAGCTAGAGTAGCTAATGCATCAGCCATTTGGTTTTCCTCCCATGGGAGGTAATAGAAGGTGATATCGTCAAACTCCTCAGCCAATTCAAGAACTAGTTTTCTATAACCGATTAGCTTAGGATCTCTAGTCTCCCACTCCCCTTTGAGTTGGTATATCACCAACACTGAATCCCGTATACTCTCAGTACTTTGATGTTCCGTTCAATGGCTGCACGAATGCCCATAATACATGCTTCATATTTTCCATGTTATTTGTACAATCGAAGTCCAACTTGCTAGCAACAGGATAATGATCTCCACTTGGGGATACCAAGACTGCCCCAACTCCATTACCCGTAGCATTTGAAGCTCCATCAAAATTTAACTTCCATACGTGATCCATTTGAGGATTTTCTTCAGTATTCGCCACATACATCAAGTCCTCGTTTGGAAATCGAAATTCAAAGATTCATAGTCCTCCAAGGCTCTACTAGCTAGGAAATCGGCTATTGCACTTCCCTTTATGGCCTTCTGACTGACATATACTATATCAAATTCTGAGAGCAAGATCTGCCATCTAGCCATTCTCCCGTTCAAAGCAGTCGATTCCATCATATATTTTAAAGGATCTAACTTTGAAATCAACCAAGTCGTGTGATACAACATATACTGCCTCAGTCTTCGGGTTGCCCAGATTAGAGCACAACACAACTTCTCAATTGATGAGTACCTCATTTCGCAATCGGTAAATTTCTTACTGAGATAGTATATTGCCTTTTCTTTCTTTCCCGTCTCATCATGTTGGCCCAATACGCATCCCATGGAATTCTCCAACACTGTTAGATACAATATCAATGGCCTATCTGGACTTGGAGGTGATAAGACTGGAGTATTAGCCAAGTACTGCTTTATCCTATCGAAAGCCCTCTGACACTCTTCATCTCATTCACCCGGATTATGTTTCTTTAAGAGCCGGAATACTGGATCACATTTCTCTGTCAGTTGTGAGATGAACCGAGCAATGTAATTCAGCCTCCCTAGGAAACCTCGAACCTCCTTCTGAGTGCGCGGGGGAGGTAAATCTCGTATTGCCTTTACTTTGTCTGGGTCAACCTCGATCCCCTTTTTGCTAACTATGAAGCCTAATAACTTCCCTGATCTGGCTCCAAATGTGCATTTGGCCGGGTTGAGCTTGAGCTGAAATTTCTTTAATCTCAAAATAACCTTTTCAAGACCTGAACATGCTCTTCTTCCGTTCTAGACTTCGCGATCATATCGTCAACATAGACTTCGATCTCCTTGTGCATCATGTCGTGAAACAAAGTCACCATAGCTCTTTGATACGTTGCTCCCGCATTCTTCAACCCGAAGGGCATTACCTTGTAACAGAATGTTCCCCATAAGGTAATGAATGTGGTTTTTCTCATGTCTCCAGGATGCATCTTTATTTGATTGTATCCAGAGAAACCGTCCATGAAAGAAAACAATGAATAGCCCGCCGTGTTATCTACCAAAGTATCAATGTGAGGCAGTGGAAAGTTGTCCTTTGGACTAGCCTTGTTCAAATCCCTATAATCCACACACATTCGTACCTTTCCATCTTTTTTGGGAACAGGGACGATGTTGGCTACCCAATCCGAATACTTGACCTCTTGTAAGAATCCAGCGTCGAATTGTCTTTTGACTTCTTCTCTTATTTTCAACACAATGTCAGGTCTCATTCTCCTGAGCTTCTGTTGAACGGGTTTACAATCCTCTTTTATGGGCAGACGATGCACCACAATGTTAGTACTTAGCCCAGGCATATCTTGGTACGACCACGCGAAAACATCCTTGAACTCTCGAAGCAAATTAATGAGGTCTTGTCTTGTCTTTGCGGTGATTTCAGTTCCAATTTTCACCTCCTTTCCATCCTCTAGGCTCACTATTTCTAACGATTCCCTATGAGGTAGGATATGATTATCCTCTTGTTCCATCATTCTTAACAAGTCCGGAGATGCATCATAATCTTCGTCATTTTCAAAGTCGTGGGATCCTTCTAAACACATCTCTTGCTCAAAATAGGCTCCGTGTTTGAGGCAGCGTCACTCATGTCATTGATATCTGAAGACCTATGAAGGCATATCAAAGAATATACCAAGAATATAAATTTATGAATATGTTTGTGCAACAGAATTACAAATGAAAGAATTATTTGTAAGACCATCAACCAAATGAAAATATAAAAGAAAAAAATGACTGATCAAGATGAACGTTGACACGTATTTCATTAAAATAATGATATTTAGGCCCCATGCCTATTTCACAAAAATTTCATATTGTTTCTAGGCCAACAAACAACAGGAATGTTTTGAGCATTACTCTGAATAAGCCCTAAAGACTACAGGGATTTCTTCAGCAGTCCAATTGTTTAGCTCGCTTCCAGGCTCATAAGGGCAGATCTCCAACAAACCCTCCTTTCCGTTGCTTCTATGGCGTTGGTATAAACGTTTTCCAACATTCCTCCCATGCCGCTACCGGATACTCCACATTCAGAATGAATAATCCTCCCGACACAAAAGATGTAGATATGTGGGGAAAGGTTAAAGGCTCACACTTAGCTTCATGTCCATTCAAACGCGCCCTTCTTCTCTCTTGTCTCTTCTCTACTTCTTTCTTCTTCTGCTTCATGTCTGGCTTGTACCCTAAACCAAATCTATCAAACTTTTCCTTCGGCATTGGTGCCTCAATCCTTCCCTGAAGATATTTTCCCAATCCTTTCCCGGGTAAGGCTCCTCTTCCTACCATCAATCGCAATCCCATCTCAGTGGTCCTGGATATTTTCGGTACTGGAATTCTATTTCCCTCCGCAATAAACATCGCGTTCACAAATTCTAACGACCGAAAAGAACATTCTAGTGCCTCATCGTTGATGTCCACATAAGGTGCATCGCTAGTCATCATTGCGATAATATCCTCCTCTGCATCTATTGTTACCAACCGATCCTCCGATACCAACTTCACCTTCTGATGTAATGATGAAGGTACTGCCCCTGCTGAGTGTATCCACGGTCTCCCCAATAGACAGTTGTAGGAGGGTTTAATATCCATTACCAAGAAATCCACCTCATAAGTGACTGGGCCAATCCTTAATGGTACCTCAATTCTCCCCATAACCTCCTTTTTTGTTCCATCAAATGCCCTTACTATGCTCTGGCATGCTTTCATGTGCGAACTATCTATTGGTAATCGACTAAGAGTGGACAAAGGCAATACATTTAGTGTAGATCCATTATCACCAAGGCCCCCAGGAGTGTGTACCCTTTGCATCGGACAGTAACATGTAGGGCTTTAGTAGAACCTCTTCCTCCGGATGGTATTTCATCATCACTGAAGAAGATAAAATTGTCAGCACCAATATTGTTGATCAGCCGATCCAGCTTGTTTACCGAAATATCGTCAGCCACATATGTTTCGTTTAGCACCTTTAATAGTGCATTCCGATGTACTTCCGAGTTTAAGAGTAAAGCTAATACAGAAATGCGGGCTGGCTGTTTGTGTAGTTGCTCCACAACACTGTATTCACTGTGTTTCAAAAACTTCAGAAACTCTTTTGCCTCCTCTTCTTTTATTGGTTCATTTACCAATAGTTCAACTTCTACTGCTTTCACTTTCCTCTGTTTTTTCTTCCAATTCTCTTCCCTGGACGACTCTGCTTGAGCGTCATATCTTTTTCCATTGCGCGTGTAAGAACCTATTTCCTGATTTCTTTCTGCTTCTTTTCCCAAAATGGTCACATTACACCCGTAATTCCACGGCACTATTTTGTTATCCCTATAAGAGAAATTTGATGGTTTCTGGATTACAATTTTCGGTGTTACCGGAGCCCTAACCTCATTCCCCTTAGGGCGTGAGATAATGACCACAGGATGATTTGGAGCCTTTGTTCCCAACTCTGTCGCGCATATGCTCCTCATTTCTTTCGCATCTTCGTAAAACCTCATCTCCTTGTTATCCATCATGCTTTGAACCAAAGCCTTAAATCCTTCACATTCTTGGATTTCGTGCCCTGTTTTATGGTGAAATTCACAATAATTTCCCATCTCATGCCCTTCCTCAGAATCTGAAATAACCAAACCTCTTTTCGCCATTTCTTTCCAGACCCGTTTCAATGGAGTTTTTACTTCAGCAATGTCAGTCTTGACTTCTTCTCCCGTACCTTCGCTAACCATATTCACCCCTTTATCTGCGTGATTAGGTAACGGATTCTTTGCGTTAGGTGAGTCGTCAAGTTTGACGACACCCAAATTGATAAGTCCTTCTACTACCTTCTTGAAGGCAGTACAATTTTCTATCGAGTGCCCAAAAATTCCCGCATGATAATCACATTGCGCATTCACATCATACCATTTTGGATACGGGGGTTGTAGAGGACTCAAGTAACGAGGAGCAACAACATGTGCATCGAATAAAGTCTGATACAACTCCTTGTATGACATGGGGATTGGCGTGAATTGGGGCTTTTCAGTAGTTTGCCTAGCTCCTGACTCTTGTCTTGATGATCCCTGTTGATTAGCAGCCACTTTCTTTGGTTGATTCACGGTAATTGACCTACCGTAAGCATTCACATTATTCACTTCATTTTCTCTTTTCCTCAGGGGTGCCCTCCTATTATTTTCTCCTCCATCTATTTTTCCACTTTTAATGGCATGCTCAATCATTTCACCATTCATGATTATATCCGAGAAATTTTTTAAAGCGCTTCCCAACATGTGAGTGATGAACGGGGCTTTCAAAGTATTAATAAAAAGCGTCGTCATCTCTTTTTCCAAAAGCGGTGGTTGCACCTGAACCGCCACCTCTCGCCACCTCTGCGCATATTGTCTGAAGCTTTCGTTCGATTTCTTCTCTAAATTTTGCAGAGTTATCCTGTCAGGCATCATTTCTGAGACATGATTATATTGTCTCAGGAAAGCCTGTGCTAAATCCCTCCAAGTAGCAATTTTAGCTCGGCTCAGCTGATTGTACCACTTCGACGCCGCTCCCGTAAGACTTTCCTGAAAGCAATGTATTAATAATTGATCATTATTAATATGCCCCGTCATTCTTCTACAAAACATAGTAATATGGGATCCTGGGCAACTACTCCCGTTGTATTTCTCAAATTCCGGCATCTTAAATTTGTAAGGGAGCACCAAGTCCGGAACCAAGCTCAGATCCTTTGCATCTATTCCATAGCTTTCGATGCTTTCTATTGCCCTAAACTTCTCTTCTATCCATTTCCATTTCTCCTCAAATTGTTTTGGAAATTCCTCCTTTGCCTTGTCCTTTTCAACCATCTCGTCAAGATCTGGGACAGCAATATTATTCGGGCTATCACTGGGATTAAAGCCCGCTCCGGGTTGAAAATTCATTGGGATTGAAGCATCGCCTTGGAACTGCTGGGGCCTAACCGACACAGAGGGTCTCCGCGGATGCAGCTCAGTCTGTACTTGCGCATACGGAGGTGTGAAACCTGGAGGATAAAGTGGTTCACCATTGTTTTCTTCTTCACTAACAATCACAGGACCTTTACCCTTATCTACTCCCTTTAATAATTGCGTCATCTTAGCCACCAGATCATTTTGGGACTCCTCCATCTTTTGCACCATGTCACGCTGAATCTTTTCTATTTGCTCTTTCATTTGCGCCTGCAACTGGTCTTGCATTTCTCTTTGAAGTCGCTCTAGCTTCTCCAACCTTTGGTCCATAATTTTTGTCTTAGCTCGGGTGCCGTAACTTTGTTGGTTTTCCAGGTTAACTGAAATGATTTTATTCGATTAGGTTTTTAATGGTCATTAATGCGTATGATGTGATGCAATGCATGAAAAGAATGCAAAGAAAAAGAGGCACTGATTCTAATTCAACTTCATTAGAAAACTTTACTAGATAAAGAGTTTCTTTACATAAAATAGACTACATATATGGCTTTGCCCTTACACTTAAAGCCTTAACCTTTCTAAGAAGCCAAGCTAATTCTCGGCCCTTGTCCGACTCTGACTCATACTTCAAACTTAATAGATCAGCCTGAACCGCTAGAGTTTGCAGATGATCAGCTACTTCGCGCACTTGAGTCACCGCCTCTCCCATAATATAATCTCTTTCTCCAATCTGCTCTTGAGACCGACGGAATTGTCTTTGCCACTGCTCATTACTTTCTTCCAGAAGCTCTATCCGGATTTCATTATTTCGCAATGCATTCTCTAGCCCTCCTATTTGTCTTTTCAATTCTTCAATTTTGTCTAAGCTCGCCCTTAATTCAACCGTAGCATTACGATTACAGTACTGGTGAAGCGATCTTTCTAGTTCAGTTATCCGGACCTTCAACTCCATCTTCTCGTCTTGGCAATCTAGTAGACTCTTTCCCAAGGCGACTTCTCGAGCCCGAGTATCCTGGAATTTCTTTTCCCATTGATTAGCTTTCGTCTTTTCCTCCTGAATTTCTTGTCGCCATTGTTCTGGCGTTTTACCCAAGCCAGCAGCTCTTACCGACCTACGCAACTTCTTGTAATCTGTCTTCAGGCTGTCCAAATCTTCTTCTGCTTTGTTCTTTCCTTCTCTCAATTTGTTGGCCTCTAATCTTTGAATGTCCACATCCAGTCCTAACTGCATTTTTTCTTCCTCTAATTGTTCTATCTTCTTCCCCAATTCTAAACTCCTTTTTTCGAATTCTTGTTTGATGATTTCTATCTCAGAAGGCAAAACTTGTAAGTGTTCCTCTAAAGATCGAGCAGTTTCTGAATTTGACGCCGGGATGTTGTCGTTGATCCTTTGATCACGCCACTGACCATACTCGGGGGTAATTGTCGGACCCACGGCTAAGATCTTCATTCGACGAGTCTGGTTCCAAGCACTAGATATTTCTCGAACCTTCTTTTTGTAATTGTCCTCCCTATAGGAAAAATCACTATAAGCCAACCCCTGCGTTGCTGGTATGAATTGTCGTGATCTATACTGTCTTGATACGAGTAGAGGAGCATATCCGATAGCTCCCCATATCCCGAGCAGCGGAACCCAGTCAAAATCTCCACATCGGTACAATATCTCATCAGGAATTAACCAAGGAGCCCTCCATTCAATATCTTCATCCTGGAGATTCTGGAGTATCTCTATCCATTTTTCTTCTGAAATATCATCCCGTCTTGGCGTGGCCACCAATTCTCCTAGAGGGGAGTAGCTATCAGAGAATACCCGATAAGAGACCTTTTCGACCTTCCAGAAGTGGCTATGGAACCATGCCAATAAGAGCTGCGCGCATCCAATAAACCTTCCCTCCCCTGCTTTTCGACACGCATTCAGGGATCTAAAAGTTTCAGCGAGTATTGCCGGAACCGGTGTCACCCCTTTACTAAGCCGATCAAACAAATCAGATACAGCCTCGTCTATATGTCCTAAAGCTTTGGGGAAAACCACTAGTCCATAGATACCTAAAGCGAAGACATCGACCCTTTTCTTTAAGTCAGGATGTACAAGCACCAAATCTCGCAAACTTTTCCAAGGAACACATTTACTGTCGCCTTTCTGTTGGATCCGGGCAGTGACCCACTGCTCGCTCATCCCAGTGATGTTCATTAATTTCTTTAAC
Source organism: Gossypium hirsutum (assembly GCF_007990345.1). Classification (NCBI taxonomy): domain Eukaryota; kingdom Viridiplantae; phylum Streptophyta; class Magnoliopsida; order Malvales; family Malvaceae; genus Gossypium; species Gossypium hirsutum. Next base: position 51,232,570 of record NC_053445.1, read on the forward strand.
AACGGAGGGACACAAGCAGCTCTGGAATAAGCCTTGTCGACTTGAATCTTTGGGCACCGAAGCAAGGTCGTATACTCCTCCACAGTAGGCGTCAAATCTACTTTCCCAAAAGTGAAACAACTGTAGGCAGGATTCCAGAACTGAGCAAGGGCTCGGAATAAATACTTGTCCACTTTGACACTAAGCAGATAAGGTAGGTCACCGTAGTTACAATAGAACAGCTGCTTGGCCTCGACATCCCATTGATCCCAGACTTCTTTCATTTCTCGAAGGTCATTCTGGATTACACTGATACGGGTAAAATCCCACAATTCTGACACGTACCCTTTGGTAAGACTATCGCCTTTCTCCCGTTGTGTCGTTTCAGCCCATATTCGCACAGCCGCATTATCCTCTACTTTATCAACAAACCCCTTTTCCATGATAAGCTTTCTACTGAGAAACTGAATGTAAATCGACACCTCTTTTAGAATGAAGATGCCATGCAATCACAAACAAAGTAAATTAGCATTAAACACAGAATAAGATTTAAAATAAGCGACAAATGAATACAACATTCATTTAGGTAAGCACTAAAAATTTGGAGTAGCTCTACCTAGGTCGGTTCCTATGGCTCATTACATGTGGTTTGGTTCTAAAGATAAGGTACCTGAACCAGCAGATTCCTCGATCTTTACCCATTATAGGCTCATACAGACCGAGTTCGGTTCAGGGGAATACATTTCCCTATGGCCATGCGGAGATGAAAATCTCACGAAGACATAGGTACGGATGTATCCCGAAAGCGATTCACTATCCCATGCGGAGGTGAAAACCTCACGAAGGCGTAGTTTCTCACTCCCACTTAAAAGGGTGTGACCAACGGTCATGCAATGCAATGTGCAGGAAGATACAAAAGCTTAAACTAACACAGCAATTATAAACCACAACGATGAAAATTGTAATAAAGATCAATGGAATGCGATGAAAGGATCGTATATTTAAACCAAGTTTTTGATTTTCGACAAAAAGACAAAAAAATAATCAACTCGTGGCTCGACTCACTTAACCTGTCCCCAGTGGAGTCGCCATGCTGTTGACACCATTTTTTTTGGATAAAAACGGGGTCGACTTGGGTTTTGAAGAAAATGAAACAGGAGTCGCCACCAATCTTTTTTATAAGGTGTAATTGGATCACCTCGAAAAGCGGTTGTTTTTAATAAACGGTTCGATTTTATTAAAACAACAAGTTTGGTCCGCGAAATTCAGAAAACGGGTTCGGGAGTCGGTTACGCACGAGGAAGGATTAGCACCCTCGATACGCCCAAAATTGGTACCTTAGTTGATTACTTAATGTCTTAATGTCGAAAATTGAAAACTTAGAAGAATTTAAAAAATACGATCCTTGTATTAAGACGTTGAAAATTTTTAGGAAAATGGGCATATTTCACATTATTCGAGAAAGAGAATCATATCCAGTAAGTTAGAATGCAATGTCTCAAATTCCCAATACGTGAATGAATGCCAGAATTTTACTTATTTAAGAGATATTTTATTATCTCGGGTTTAGGAAAGGGATCATGCCCAGTAAGTTAGGACACGATCTTTTCTTAATTCCCGAGATCGTTTCAAAATTTGAGTTTGAAAAGATTAGTGTATTTAGATTTATTGTGGAAATCGAAACCCAGTAAGTTAGGGTACGATCCTCTCGAATCTAAACACAAAATATCATTTTTTTAAACAAATTTTATTATCGAGTGAAATAAAAACATGAAGTCGTAGTAAAAATGTGAAAGCAAATTACATTGTTATACATGACAAAATCATAATGAATACAAAAGTGTAAAAATGATACGAGCGATAGCAACAATATAAAATAAATAAAAGTCAAACCTACAATCATATAAAATAACAATATATATAAACAAATAAATTAAACATTCGTTCAAAATAATAATGAAAATGAAATAAATAAATAGTGAATACAATTAAAATGTAAAGGGATATATATATATTTATATGTATAGACAAAAAAAATAAAATATGTGTGTATTCATAAATTACAATATATATATAAAGTATACTTTAAAATAAAAAAATATGCATATAGATAAAAATATGTACATATATATATAGGTGTATAAAATTATGGAATATGAAAATAATGAAATGCATATATAAAGTAGGCGCATGAAAATATGTATGTACAAATTAAAGTTTAAAATAATGAAAATATACCTACGTATACAAATAAATACGTTAATTTATATATATATGTTTAAAATATATTGAAAATATGTATGTATATGTCTATGCAAATTAAGATATACAAAAACATATAAATACATACATATAAATATATATACTTATAAAAATAAAAATATGTATATGTATATAGATATATATAAAAGAAATATGAGTATACGTATATATATTAAACAAATTATATGTAAAATATGTACATGTATATATACAAGCACTTATATGATAATAATAAGACATATATATATTTAAAATACATAAGTATATATGAATAGAGATATAAAAGTAACAACAATAATACCAATACTAATAATAGTAAAGATGATAATAATAATAATAATAATAATAATAATAATAGCAAAAGTACTAAAAGAGGACTAAATCGAAGTAAAATAAAAAATACTGGGTAGATTCGAAATAAAAAAGGACTAAAAGACTAAATTGTAACACGCACGGAAAGAAAAGGGACCAAAATGGAAAATAGACCAAAATCTCAAAACGCGGCGCTTCAGGGGACTAAAATGAAACAGAAATAAAAATTTGTGGTCAAATTAAAAACAAAGAAATAGCGAAATAGGACCAAATTGAAACACGCCACAAGTCAGAGGGACTGCGCGCGTAAATAGCCCAAAAATTAAAAACACGCGGATCCTTCGGGTCGGGTCGAGTCGACGCGCGGATCCCCTTGGCTAAAACGGCGTCGTTTTGGGCGTTATGGAGCTGGGCCAAAACGGCGTCGTTTCACACGCCTATATAATCAAAAAAATTTCCAAAAATTTCATTTTTTCTTCCCCTCCTTTCAAAAAACCCAAAAACACTCTCTCTTCCTCCCCTTCTCTCTCTGAGCTCCGGCCAAGGGTCCGGCCGAGGACTACCGTACCGGCCGCCGATCGCCGGCGCCGGCGCCGCCGTGCACGGCGGTGGGGAGACCAAAAGTTTCCCCTTTTCGCCGAATCTCCTCTCCTCGGTGAGTTTCCCTTCTTTTCCTTTCTTTATCTTATATATATGTAAATAAACGAAAAAGACAAGAAATAAAAAATAAAAACGAAGAAGAGTACTCTTAATCACCTTAAAATTTGTCTGTATTTTATTTCTTTTTTGCCAATCTCTGTTTTGTTACAAAAAGTTGCCCGGGAAAAAACCCTCAAGAGAGTTATATGCTTGGCTTTTTATAGCCGATATTAATTCCTATTTTTTGTTTTCTTTTTCCTTTCTTTTCTTTGGCTGTTGCGTGTTTGCTTCCTTGTTGCATGGTGATTGACTTGGAGCAGGTGGCGCAGTGGAGTGGGTGGTGACGGCTGTGAACAGAGGGCAGGTGAGGCGGCCAGGAGCAGGTGCGGCACAACAGGGGGCTAGGGTTTCTGCCCTAGTCTGACTGGGTTTGGGGCCGGTTGGGCTTATTGGGCCGTTTGGGCTCTGCCAATTGGGCTGATTGGGTTAGGCTAGTGGGTTGTCTTGTAATGGGTTTGGGAAGGGTTCAGATTGGGCTTGTACACAAACAAAAGGCAATTAGCATTTACCTCTTTTGAAAACTAAGTAATTAGATTATTTAACCAGACATGAAACACAATAAATATCATTATTTAGCTGTAAAAACCATTTGATTAATGAGGCACCTCCTTCATCATTTTTTCTTATACAATATAAACAATTACATTATACGGGGATGCACAGTCCGAAGCATGTGCAATTACCACAACATTCCTTTTTCGCAAACAAGCAAAACTCATACTTAGGGATGCAATTCGCATCAGGTTTTCCTTTAACGTCGAAAATGTTGGCCAAAGCGGTGGTTGAGCTTGAGTCGGCGAGGAGAGCCACTGCCTCTTTGCGAGCGGCGGTTGCCATTGGAGGCAGGGTGGTTGCTAGGACCAGTGCCATCGTAACCAAGACGACTCCAAATTTCTTCCACGATTCCATCTTTAATTCTATGTGTAAATTGATAGAAACGGGGTTGCTTTATATAGAAAGGCCCAAAATATTTTAGTGGCTTACCAAATAAAAATAAAAATCATATGGATTGCATGACAAATTACGTGCCTTGCATGGCTGACAAGCGAATGGAAATTTTGATACACATCCACCATTTCTCTCTCTCTCTCTCTCTCGTTTTTCATAGTTATTCTTAAACATCTAACTTAAAATTTTTAAATGGTTAAAATATACTCTAGGTCCTTATACTTTTTGCATATTCAAAATTTAGTCCATTCTACTTTTCAAATTTTAAAAAATGTAAGTGCAGTTGTTGACACAATTAAAATTCTTCTATTAAATTCAAGTTCATTATAAAGTTTTTTTTTGTTGCACGGCTATTGAGTGAGTATTTCTTTCATGTCAAAATGTCACAGTAGAAAATTTAATAGAAGAATGTTAATAGTGTTAACAAATTAGTTTTGAATTTTGAAATCTGAAAAGTAAAATGACTAAATTCTTAGAAATAAAAGTAGGTGGGCTAAATTCCAAATATATAAAAAGCACGAGGATTTGCAGTATAATTTAACCTATCTAAAATAAATTGACTATAAGTGAATATATAAATGTAAAAAAGACATTAGTGCTGTAAAATACTTGAGTTCAATTTGAAAGAAAAAAATCTTAAATTTAAGGGTAAATTACATCCAAACTCACTAAAATATTAGTAAGTTCACATTTTGATCACTTAACTTCAAAAAGTTACAAAATGGCCACTAAACTATTCGAAAGTTTTTATTTAAGTGATCATTGCGCTATCAAATTTTTTTTTTTAAAGTTCAGCTAGCGAGCTCCAAGCAACAATTCAATGATTAATACAGTGAATCAGTACTCGTCAATGAGTAGAAGAACATACCTTAGATCTAATTCAATTTGATGATCAGTGTCGGAGATCTTAGAAGAAAGTTGTTTGGATTTTGATTCGTAGATTTGTCATGTTCAAAGCTGTTGAATGAAAAAAAAACTGAATTGTAGAAGAGAAAGGGAAAGAATGTTCAAAGCTTTCGATTGGTGCGAATAATGTAAAAAGAGAATGTCATATAACAACGATTTTAACAACTCGGTGACTTAAATAAAAACTTTCAAATAATTTAGTGATCATTTTATAACTGTTTAAAGTTAAGTGAACAAAATACTCTAATAAATTTAGATGCAGTTTACTCTAAGTCTAACACTATATCATTATTAAGTTGAGTATGTAATTAGTTTGTTATTTTAAAAAAAATCATAGCCACGAGGCAAACATTGGGAATAAAATTGTAATTCCCACTAAAGCATTGCGTAGTAGCAGGAGAGATGAGTTTCCTCTCCCAAATTTGGACTCAAATTGTGTAATCCCAACATATATATATAGATCACGTTTAACCATCAGACTAACGATTCTTTCATTATTTTTTTATACATTTTTGGTGTAATTAATATTAATATATTAAATTCAAATAAGAAAAGACTTTATTATTATTAAAATATAAATTTAATTTGAGCCAATTAAAATTTATAAAACTTTTATTTTACTATTTTTTATAATTTTAAATATATCTAACCAGTGTTGAGTATAATGATAAGATAAATTATATTTCAATAAAAGAATGTAAATTTAAAATTTAAAAATCATATCATTGAAAAGAAAAATTACAAATGCCAGTAAAATAAGTTTAGAGTATACTAAAAAGACAAAAGGCATTTAACATTTACGTTTATTGAAACAAGTAATTAAATTATTAAACCAGCCATGAAACACAATAAAGATCATTATTTAGCTCCCCTCCTTCATTTAAGTAATTACGTCGGGATGCACACTCCGTAGCATGTGCAATTACCACAGCATTCCTTTTCTGCAAATAAGCAAAACTCATACTTCGGGACGCATTCGGCATCAGGATTTCCTTTAACGTGGAAAATGTTAACCAAAGTGGCTGTTGAGCTTGAGTCAGCGGGGAGAGTCACCGCCTCTTTGCGAGCGGCGGTTGCCATTGGAGGCATGGTGGCTGTCAGGAGCACCGCCATCGTAACCAAGACGACACTAAATTTCTTCCAGGACTCCATCTTTAATTTTGTGTGCAAATTGATGGAAACGTTATACAAATGGAGGTGCTTTATATAGAAATGCCCAAAATATTTTAGTGGCTTGCCAAATAAAAATAACAAAAATCATATTATAAACAAGTGGATTGCATGGCAAATTACGTGATTTGCATGGAAGACTAGTGAATGGAAATTTTGATACACATCCACCATTTCTCTCTCTCTCTCTCTCCCTCTCTCTCTCCCTCTCCCTCTCTTCTAATTTTCTTATAGTTTTTCTTAAACATCTAACTTAAAAATTTTGGGTAAATTATACAAATAACCACCAAACTATGCACATGTTTCTATTTTGGTCACTCAACTTTAAAAATTTTCAATTTAGACACTAGCATTTGAATTCGTTCCTATTTTGGTCACCATCTATTAAATTGATAACGATATAACCGGTATAATAACAAATTCAACCCTCAATAATTATATATTCTATTGATTTGATCCTAATTCTAAATAATTCAATAATTTTAACCCTTTACATTTACAAATTCCATCAATTTGATCCTCAAACTTTCTAACCAAAGCTTCCAGCTTTTAAAACAAAGGCATTCCACATCTATAAATTTGTAAAACCCAAAAAAAAGGGAAACAAAACTTCTTTTTTGGGTTTTACAAATTTATAGATGTGGAAAGCTTTAGTTAGAAAGTTTGAGGATCAAATTGATAGAATTTATAAATGAGAGGGTTAAATTCATTAAATTATTCATAATTAGGATCAAATTGATAGAGTATGTGAATATTGAGGACTAAATATGTTATTATACGAGTTAGGTCGCTATCAATTTAATGGTGGGTGACCAAAATAGGAACAAATTCAAACGTTAGTGCCTAAATTAAAATTTTTTAAAGTTGGGTGACCAAAACATGAACGCGGACATAGTTGGGTGACCATTTGTATAGTTTACCCTAAAATTTTTAATAGGTTAAAATATACTTAATGTCCTTGCACTTTTTGCATATTTGAAATTTATCCCATTTTACTTTTTAGATTAAAAAGTGTAAGTGTAATTGTTGAACCAGTTAAAATTCTTCTATTAAATTCAAATTCATTACAAAGTCTTTTTTTTTGTTACATGGCTACTAAGTGAGTATTTCTTTTATTTCAAAATGTCACACTAGAAAATTTAATAGAAGAATGTTAACAATGTTAACAATTAGATTTGAATTTTAAAATCTGAAAAGTAGAATGATTAAATTCTTAGGAATAAAAGTAAGTGGACTAAATTCCAAATATATAAAAAGCACGAGAACTTGCAGTATAATTTAACCTATCTAAAATTAATTGACAATAAGTGAATATATAAATGTAAATTTAAGGGTAAATTACATCCAAACTCACTAAACTATTAGCAAGTTCACATTTTGGTCACTCAACTTCAAAAAGTTACAAAATGGCTACTAAACTATTTAAAAGTTTTTATTTAAGTGATCATTGTGCTGTCAAATTCTTTTTTTAAAGTTTAGCTAGCGAGCTCCAAGCAACAATTCAACGCTCAGTACAGTGGATCAATACTCATTACTGAGTAAAAGAACATATATTAGATCCAAGTCGATTTGACAATCAATATCAGAGATCTTAGAAGAAAGTTGTTTGGATTTTGATTCTTAGATTCGTAATGTTCAAAGATGTTGCATGAAAAAAAACTGAACTATAAAAGAGAAACGGAAGGAAAGCTTTCAATTAGTGCAAATAATGCAAAAAGAGAATGACATATGCCAATGTTTTAACAATCTAGTAACTTAAATGAAAACTTTCGAATAATTTAATAATCATTTTATAATTTTTTAAAATTGAGTGATCAAAATGTAAAATTACTATTAATCTAATAAATTTAGATATAATTAACCCTAAATTTAACTGAATTATTACTGAGATTGAGCTGGATTGCTGGAATATGTAATTATTTTGTTATTTAAAAAAATCATAGCCACGAGGCAAACATTGGGAATAGATGAAAAGATCGCATGGGGATATAATAACAATAATAATTAAAGTTGGTTTTTTTGCATAAAATTGTAATTCCCACTAAAGCATTAATGCGTAGAACCACGAGCGATGAGTTTCCTTTCCCAATTTGGACTCAAATTGTAATCCCAAAACTAACCATGCCATTGCCATGATGTCTACCAACATAGATCACGTTTAACCATCCAACTAACGTTTCTTTCAATTTTTTTTATACAATTTTGGTGTAATTAATATTAATATATTCATGTTGCCAAGTTATTTTTCATATATTAAATTCAAATAAGAAAATACTTTTTTATTATTAAAATATAAATTTAGTTTGAATTAATTTTAATTTATGAATGTAGGTTCCTACTTTAGAGGATAATGTTTTGACGTTATTCAAATTGCTGTGAGCAGGTATATACCTGTTGATGAGAAGACTTGGCATTTTTGGAGACTATGTGAAGTCCGGCTATTTGCTTGCTACAAGGTCGTTTTCTCGACTTGACCTTTCGTTTGATTTCGGTCCTTGGTTGAAACTTTGGAATAGTTCTCTTCCCCCAAAGATTAAAGATTTTGTTTGGAGGTGCCTCAAAGACTTTGTGCCGTGTATACATAATCTATCACTAAAGGGGGTGCCTCTTGATCGATCCCTCTTGTGCTAGATGCGGCTCTGTCGAAAGTCTAGATCATGTGTTTTTCATTGTCCTATGGTTGCACTCGTATGGCAACTTAGTGGTATTCAACGAAGAGGTGACAGTGCATGGGAGTTCTTGTTTAATATTTTAGAAAGTGGCGACAATGATCTGATGGAGAAAGGCTGTGCGATAGTTTGAAGTATTCGGTTTTTCAGAAATGCTTATGTTTGGTGCAATCTGAATTCCTCTGCTACGCAGTTGCTAACTTTTGCTTTGAACTATTTACAGGATTGGAAGGATGCAAAGGGGCGGTGGAAACTTATCGCCAGGCAATAAATGGATGCCGCCTGAGGAGGGCTGCTGGAAATGCAACACTGATGTCGCTACCGGACATATGAATAGTGGCTGGGGTTTCGGTGCAATTGTGCGGAATGAAAGAGGCGAGTATATCACAGGGATTTTCGGCCGAATTGAGCCGGTGGAGCAGCCGATGTTGGCGGAAGCCCACGCTATTAAAGAGGTCCTCTCATGGTTGGACTGCGGCTTCGACAATGTGATTTTGGAAACTGAGTATCATGCCTTGGTCTCGAGGGAACCCGACAATTTAGAGTTTGGTGTTGTAGTTGGTGACTGCATTAGTTGGTGACTGCATTAGTCTTAATAATCTTTTCAATTATGTGACTTTTAATTGGATGTGCAAAGATGCTAATAAAGCGGCTTATGGATTGATTAGGATAGCTTTATTTCATGCTCAACCGCATATTTAGAATTTAGTCCCACCTATTTTTAACTCGCATTTTGCTTTATGATTCGGCACTAACAAGGGGGAGCCTGATGGTCCGGGTTAATTTTCTGTCTATTACTAGCTGGCTTGCTCTGTTATGCTTTCTTTAATCAATACTATTGTCGATTATTTTCAAAAAATTAAGTTAAATTTAAATAAGAAAATGATTTTGATTTACTTGAAAAGGCAAGTTTTGTCAACTCCTTTTTCATCTCCATAGATTTACTCTAGTAATTATTGGAAAAATAAAAAAGAGAGACTAAAAATGAATTATAATTTTTTAAGTTAAAATGCAATTATACTATAATATTAATTTATAATTTCATAAAATTTAAATGACAAGTTTACTATTTAAGGGTATATACATTGCGTGCCCCCAATCTACACTTATGATGTGTAGCATGAATTTTGGTGCAGTTTATTTCTTTTGGATAACCATGTTTTTTAGTACAATACAAGCAGTTATATGATAAGGGAAAAGGGGAAGAGTTTACAAACACAGGCATAATCCTAAACATGCACAATTTTCACAGCAAACTCTGGCCGTAAACATGCAAAATTCAAAATTTTTGAGGCATTTCTTATCAGGTTTAACATCTAAAATTTTGGCCAAAGTGGTTGTTGAGCTCAAGTCGGCAGGGAGAGTCACCTCCTCTTTGCGAGCGGCGCTTGCCGTTGGAGGCATGGTGGCTGCCAGGACTACCGCCATCATAGCCAAGACGAAAGTAAATTTCTTCCAGAACTCCATCCTTAATAATTTTGAGTGTATATTGATAGAAACGTTGTACAAATGGAGGTGCATTATATAGAAATGCCCAAAATATTTTAGTGGTTTACCAAAAAAATAAAATCATATTATGAAAGGATGATTGCATGACAAATTACGTGACTTGCATGTCAGACTACTTGATGGAAATTTTGATACACATCCACCATTTCTCTCTTTTTCTCTTAGTTTTTCTTAAATATTTTAGTTAATATCTAAAATCATTTCACAATAAGGGAAACTGAATAAAGATATTAATACTCGTAAAATACTTAAATTCAACTTTAAAAAAGTAAAAATCTCAAATTTGCATTATTGAGTGAGAAATTAACTTATTATAAGAAGAAAAAAAGGGGGGGGAACCCCTATAAACATGAGGCAAACAGCCAAACAAAATCAATTGGTAATTGATGAAAAGATTCTATACGGAGATATAAAATCGTATTGTGCTAACTCTTTCAATTTCAATCATGAAGATGGAACTCCCAAATATTATTTGGTAGTATATATCAAAAAGTACATAATTACATAATTTTCAACTGATTCCCTCATCAATGATCCTGATTTAAAAAAAAATCCAACTGTATAACTTAATATGTTGAACTTTAATAAATAGTGTTATATCTTAAATTAATTTAAGTTGTGTTTTTTTATTTGTAAGCAAATTAAATTGACACTTAAGAAGTATTAAGTTACTTCTTTTTTATTGTACAGTTGGTGCAGGATAAATTTGATCATGGGTCGAGTCTTCTATCTAGACCTAAAGATCCGCTTGAAAAATAATAGGGTTTAGATAAAAATATAAACACAAAAATGAGCTTAGACAAAAAATAAAACATATTATCTAAAAGAGCCGGGCCTCGAGTAAGATTTTTTGACCCGACCTAAATTTTGCCTAAATTTGTTTTATTTTGCTGTTGTTTATTGTTTTTTTGCGGTTGTTTTACTATAATTTTGCTATTATTTTGTTATTATTTTATTATTGTTTGAATATTGTATAACTCTTATTTTATTATTAATTTTGTTACTATTTTATAGGCATTTGCTTGCTATAATTTTAGTGTTGTTTAAGTATAAATACTTTTTTAATATATTTTCATTTTTTTAGGAGACATTTATTTTAATGTTTTTACTTTTAGTGTATTTAATGTATTATATTTTTAAAATTTGTTTTTATATAAAAAAATTTAATTCGGTCGAGTTGGGCTTGAGTTTAGAATTTTTATTTTGGTCGGGCTTAGAGAATATTTTAAGCCTATTTTTCGAGTCGAGCCAGACCCAAACTTAGAAAACGGGCCTAAAATTTTGCATCAACCCAGCTCATGATCAAGTCTAGTACAAAGTAAAGCACGTTACATTCTCAAAGGGAATATGTAAATTCGAACCTTAAAAACGATATTATTATGAAAACCGATTACGAAACCCAAACATGAATCATAAGATAAACTTGAAAAATACAATAAAATGACATTTCACCCCACATAGAAAGAAAAAAAAAATAAAAGAAGAAAAAGAAGTTGGTTTTCAAATAAAGTTGAAATTCCCAGTAAAGCATTGCGTAGTACAATGAGAGATGAGTTTCCTTTCCCAATTTGGACTCAAATTGTAATTCCAACTAACCATGCCATTACGATGACCACGCATCCCGTCTACCAACATTGATCACGTTTAACGATTCTTTCAACACTTTTTTTATAATATAATCATTTGTATTATACAATAATATTTTATATATTATCGGTTGAGTTTTTAAATTTTAAGATATAATAAAATATTTAAAGAAAAATAAAGCACATGATAATTTTTTAAAATTAATTGTGAAGTAAAAAATATATTATCAGTATATCAAATATTAACTATTTATTATATACATATTTTTGTATAACATCTAGATGACATTATTTTAAACTTGAGCATTTTATTTTTCTTCTTCAATATTTTAATTCTAAAAAAATTGATATAATTATTATTAATACATTCTGAAGTTATTTTTCAATCATATATTAATAAAAAAATTTATTATTATTAAAAATTCTATCACATGTATATATGTGTGTAAATTGCGTATTTAAAACATAAAAGTCTATTTAAATAATATTACTTATTGTAAATACAAAAAAATATTTTTTTATAATTTCTCCAATTAAGTTGGTGCTTGGTTGACTCATAACACCAATACAATCATAGGTTTAAATAATAGTACGTATATATATACAATTGATGGAGGTAATAATGTATACATAATAAAATTAACATGTATAAATAATATTATATTAAAGCGTTGGTTTAATGCTAAATTTAAGGTTTTATTAATTCAATTGATATAGGTTCAAATATCATCATATACATATCTTTTATTAATTTTTAAATAATAAAATTAAAATATTCTCAAATAATATAATTTATTTTAAATATGAAAAAAATATTTTCATAATTTTTTTAATTGAGTTAGTATTTAATTAAGTAATATTAACTCAATTAAGAGTTTGAATAGTAGTATGGATTAAATATAAATTTAATTCGAGTGGTTTTCAATTTTCATTTTTTCCATTGCCACATCAGATAAATTTAATGGAAATTTGTGAGAAATTGACAAGAGATAATGGCAAGAAATATACTTATATTTTAACAAAATTATTAATGTAGTGTAGTGTTTGTACTTTTAATTTGTCATTTTGATACTTATACTTTGTTTCCGTTATCCATTCTAGTACTTGATTGTAACGGTGTCAGTTTCTTTACTGACGCGGCATGTCACTCAACAAGGGCCACCATGTGGCTGGTTGCAGAACTTTGACGAACTAAGGGTGGGTTTGGATGGGCGATTGGGTGTGGTGCGGTGCATTTAGTTTACTTTTTGTCTCACGCTACAGTATCGCTACAGTATCTAATCTCACCGCCACTGCTGTTTTTACACTAACCGTAGGTAAACACACCGCCCATCCAAACTCACCCTAAATGAGTCCCTTATGAGTAAATTTTTTTTCTTTTTTTTTCAGAAAAGCAAAATGTTTAAACACTTTTATACCATTATAAAATTTATAAAAATTTAAAATATAAAGTTTTTATAAATTCATTCAAAAGTATAAAAATTTAAACGAGTGTTTAGACATTTTGAGAGATTGGAGTTAGAGAAGTTCAAATGTTGAAAGTGTTTTTGTGGCTTTTGAAAAAAATTTCGGGAAACCTAATCAAAGCATTCAAAAGAGGGAATGAAGAGCAACAATTAGGTGCCATTTCCGAGCCAGAAAAATGACCAATCATGGTGGTGTGGGCTAGGTGCTGGCTAGGGTTGAGGGAGGAAGAAGAAGGAGAAAAAAAGAAAATGAGGAGAAATAGGGGGAAAGAAAAGAAAAGAAAAGAAAAGAAATCAAAAGAATCCGCGTTGAAAATAAAAAGGAAAATATATTATTTTTATTCATGTTTTTTAGTTTAGAAAAGGAAGAGGAAATGGAAAAATTTCATGCAAGCCCCCCTTTTTTTTTTTACCCTTAATCATTCACCACTCTAATCGAGCTCACTTTGCCATGTCACTCATCCGATGGTCCATATGTCAGTTTCTAACCATTTTTTTAGTACCAAATAATAGACAGAAAAAAAAAAGTTCATAATAATAGAGTCACCTGCCGTTAATTAATGCCTTTAAAATTTTTAAAAATTATATAAATAAGATACATGATGATTTGTTAACCTTATAGAAACTAAATAATTCATCCTTAGTGTATCAAATAATAATTTTTATTATAATATTAAAGTGAAAATTTATTAGTAAAAAAGGTGGGAGTGAAAAATAATTGAGAGCAATGTGAGTAGCTATGAGCATAACCAACATCCATGGGGTGAATGCTTTAACATCCATGGAAGAACGAGATCGAGAGTTAACCTCATTTCACTTTTTTTTTTATTCATCATACATAAATATCTTGTATTAAAATGGTCCTAATTGTGCTTTTGAGCTTTTTTGGCCATCAACTTTTATTCTATTTTCTAAATTGCTTTTTTTTTAAACAAATTTGATAAAATTACGGTTAAAAAAGTTAATAGGATGATATGAAATTTTATATGTGGAATATTTAAAATTAAAAAATATCTCTTAATTTAAATAAAATAAATGTAATTATCATCTAACAAACGTATGCATTCATTTTGAAATATTTTTTTAGATAATTACGCTTATTTTCTTTAAATTAATAGTTATTTTTTAACTTCATGAATTATTTATTTTATTATTTTCCACATGTAATTATTTTATTGGATTATCTAAGTAATAAATTATATCTCATTAAAAATATTCCACATACGAAATTCCACATCATTCCGTTAACTTTTTGTAATGGTACGTTCATGAAATCTGTTAACAAAAGTAATTTGAAAAAAAGAAAAAAAGTTTATGATAAAAAAAGACTCAAAAATACAATTAGGACCATTTTGACAAAACATGTAAACATTAGTTGCCAAATTTATCATTAAGCCAAATATTATTGAATAAGATATTATTAGTAACATTTAAAATTATATATAATAGATGTTCAAAAAACTTATATATATAATAGTTGTTCAAAAAACTTATATATAATAAATGAATATTATATATAAAGAATATCTTTTATATTTTTAGTACAAAATATATATATATATATTTCTTTAAAGATTAGTTTTCTACAAATAACGTTTAACACAAACAAAATTAGGGTACATTACCGGTATTACTAAATAATAATCCTCGTTTTAATCATAAAATTCATTTCTAACCATTATCAAATTTAGATTATTTTGATCCATGAAATTAGACAAGAGTCCAAAAATTTGGGCCTAGTATTTGGGTCAAAATATAAAATACTGTTCAATCTTCTTCTTCTTCTTCCCAGCCAGGAGGTCTTTTCCACACTTTCGATTATGTTTTAGACCCATAGTCCGTGTCGTGCACAGACTCGGTGTCTCGTCCGCACCGGCACGCCGGCCATGAACAACTATTCCTTGTAAAAAAGGTCATAGTAATGCGGTTTCGGGGTTTGTTTACTGTTTCCATAGGGAAGTTGAAGGGATTTTCCCTTTCTCAACCAATGAACTTAACACCAACTTTTTTCAGAGATGAAGGTATGCTTTTTTACAGCTTTGCGTTTGAATTTTATTTAGTGTTTGATATCTCTACTGTAATTAGTTCTTGTCTAGCATTTGAGATTAATGCTTCGTTTGTAGCTTTGAATTTCATTGAGTAATAGATAGGTCAAAAACCATTGACGGGGTTTTATGGATTGTATGTTTTTCTTACTATAATCTCATACATGTTTCCTATGATGTAATAAATTGGTATATTTTTCTAAAAGGATGATTGGGTTTTCTGTTTGTTTGGTTAAATTCTAATAGTTAAACATTTTAATAGGAAAACCAGTTGAAAAGCTTCAAGCTTTGATTTGTTATTCTAGTTTTTCAACCAATGGTGACTTAAAGAAAGGCTATGAGAAGATGATGTTGGCAAAGGACTTGGCATGTCTTGTTGAGGAATCATCTCATAAAGATGAGAGGAAAGTTAAGAGCAGGATGGAGCTTAAGAGGTCGATTGAGCTTCGCGTAAAGAAGAGAGTAAAGGAGCAATTCATTGATGGGAAGTTTCGTAACTTAATGGTCAATGTGATTGCCGTTCCAATTACGCTTCAAGATGCTTATAATTGCATTAAGCTCAACTCAAATGTCGACATATCGGTGAAGGATGATTCTATATGTTTTAATTCCCTTGCAAAAGAGCTCCTTGATGGGAGTTTTGACGTTGGAGAAGATACTGTCTCATTCTCGACAAGAGGTGTTGCCAAAGAAGTCCTTATCCTTCCAAATCCTAAGATGATAATTGTTCAAGAAGCTATCAGAATGGTTTTGGAAGTTGTTTACAGGCCCCATTTTTCTAAAATTTCACATGGTTGTCGAACTGGGAGGGGTCACCTGACTGCATTGAGATACATCAAGAAACAGGTTTCTAGTCCAAGTTGGTGGTTCCCATTAATTTTAAACAAAAAGGTTGATGCTAATATCATCGCGAAGCTCATTTCGAAATTGGAGGAGAAGATAGAAGACGACCAGTTATATGTTATTATCCGAAGCATGTTTGATGCACAAGTCCTCAATTTTGAGTTTGGTGGTTTCCCAAAAGGCCATGGCCTTCCACAGGAGGGCGTATTATCCCCGATATTAATGAACGTGTATCTTGACTTCTTCGATCAAGAATTTTATAGATTATCCATGAGATATGAGGCCCTTCATCAAGGAGATGATAAGGATGAAGATAAGTCACATTCCAAGCTACGGAACTGGTTTAGGAGACAGTTAAAGGAAAATGATCTTAAATGCACAACTAATGACAATTCGGGCCCAAGAATTTATTGTTGTCGTTTTATGGATGAGATATTTTTTGTAGTTTCTGGTTCCAAAGATATTGCTCTTAGTTTCAAGTCTGAGATTGTAGATTTTTTAAAGAATTCTTTGCGCTTGGATGTTGATGATGAACAAACCGGAGTTCTACCTTGTGATGGGTCTAACGGTAGTCGCTTTTTAGGAGCTTTGGTTAAAAGACGTGTTCAAGAAGGTCCAGCTACAAGTGCTGTGCACAAGTTAAAGGAAAAAGTACGGCTATTTGCTTCTCAAAAACAAGATGCTTGGAATGTCGGGTGTGTTAGAATCGGGAAGAAATGGTTGGCTCATGGTTTAAAGAAGGTTAAGGAGTCAGAAATTAAGCATTTAGCAGATAGTGGCTCTACTTTGAGTAAAGTTTCTTGTTTCCGTAAAGCTGGGATGGAGACTGATCATTGGTACAAGGTCTTAATGAAAGTATGGTTGCAAGACATTAAAGCCAAAGCAGCAGAGAACGAGGAATCTATCTTGTCTAAGTATGTTGCTGAACCGGCCCTTCCTCATGAACTAAAGGAATCTTATTATGAATTTATGAAGTGTGCAGATGAATATGTTTCTTCCGAAACAGCTACTACACTTGCTCTTTTACCAAATTCAAGCTCAAACTCTGGATCTGTCACGATCACTGAGATTCTTGCTCCAACTGATGCCATAAAGAAGCGACTGTTCCGATATGGATTGACCACCTCTGAAGGATATCCTCGTGCAGCTTCACTTCTCGTTTTACAAGACAGCATCCAAATAATTGACTGGTTTTCGGGAATTGTCCGTCGATGGCTTCAGTGGTATCAAGATTATGACAACTTCAACGAGGTCAAGCTTTTAATTTCTAGTTTACTGCGGAAATCCTGTGTTCGTACTCTAGCAACAAAATATAGGATTCATGAAAGTGAAATAGAGAAACAATTTGATTCGGAACTATGCCGAATCCCCTCGATAGAAGAGGTGGAGCAAGAGCTGACATATGAAACATCATATTCTCACCCATTTGATAATGACGAAGCATTGATGTATGGAATTTCATATAGTGGTTTGTGTCTGCTATCACTGGCAAGAATGGTGAGCCAGTCAAGGCCTTGCAATTGTTTTGTTTTGGGTTGCTCAGTGGCAGCACCGAGTGTTTATACTCTCCATGTTATGGAGAGACAGAAATTTCCGGGTTGGAAGACAGGATTCACAAGTTGTATCCATCCAAGCTTGAATAAAAGGCGAATCGGATTGTGCAAGAAACATTTAAAGGACTTATATCTTGGTCATATATCACTTCAGTCTATTGATTTTGGGGCATGGAAGTGATGCTGTCAACAAAGCCAAAAAATATCATTTAAACAGTAGACTCTTGAGAAGAATGGAGAAACCAAACGAATTGCCGAACCGGTTTGTGTAGGTGGTTTGCTGCCTATATTCGGTATTAATAGTAAAACACCTCACAAGGAAAAATGAGCTCGGGAAACGATGTACCAATGGCAAAGAGTGGGAAGAATATTACGGGTCATTTGAACTCATCTATGACGATCTTCCTGCGAAGTAAGTGTTGTTTTCCTTTACCTAAAGAAACTACTTGAGATCATATTATTGATGAACACATGACATAGCACATATGTAAAGTCCGATACCGTTGTTACTTCATGAAATAGCATGGAAGGTAGGAATCGGCGGTCATCATCCGTGTCTCCAGACTGGGAAGCCTCAAAGGGGTCTTCATAGAGAACTGCAGTTGGTTATTACAGCTTCCTCATCAGACAGGGGATCTCTAGAGTCTTGAAAGTTGAGAAATCTTAAATGTTTGACAGTTTTGTTCGCAGAAGTTGCCAACCAAAATCATGTCACTGCAGGAAAACTATACGACCATTGATTCTGGCAACTGCATTCAGAACAGAAGTCTTGAATCCCGAGGGGATTCTAGCAACCCGTGTCAATCCCAAGCCCCCTGCTAGCCTCCCCTAGATCTGTCCCGGCCAGCCCCTTGCAAGTCTCCCTTTTGGTCCACCCCTGCTTATATACCATGACATGGTTGTATGATCTGGATTCATTTGGAAGATGGGAGGGAGTGGAATACTGCATTTCTTTTTTCTTTTTCTTGGTCAATTCAGAATATCCGTTGAAATTACCATGAAAGTGAGCTGCGGGACAAAACCTGTGGATTTGACATTATACTAAAAATTCATGTGACATATACAATTCAATTTGATGCTATAAATTACATGGAAACATATAAGATCATTTTATGAGAATTGAATATAATGTTTTTCAAGATATTTTAAAGCAACCGGAATTAACATTCCTCTCAGCTATGTTATTTTAATTTGAAGTTGAATGTGAAATATGGATATGCTCATATTTTAATTTTTTATAAACTTAATAAATTATATGGTTAAAATATAAACTAGTGTAATTTATAAGTAAAGAGAGAATGCTTTACTTATGTAATGGAGTTCTTTTTATCCCTTAAACCAATCCCTTAATTTTTTTTAAAGGGATGCATTGCTAATTCTGTTAGTGTAATTCTTTTAGTATAAATTAGTAATTAAACTCTAAACCTTAAAAAATTACAAAATAGTCAATGAACCACTTATAAATTTTCATTTAAGATATTGGACTTTTAAAATTGTTATTGTATGACAGTTTAATTTTTTTCATGAAACAATTTTGTCATAAATCTGTAAACTAAAATTTAAATAGTTTTTTTTCTAATCTTTGATACTAACTGTCAAATTGATTTGAATCTAAAGAAAAATATATGTTCTTCAACTTGTCGATGGGTTATACTTTATTTATCAATGTCACTTAGAGTTTACTAGTAGGATTTAAAAAAAACTTAATAACCAAATAACTTAAATAAAAATTTTTAAATATTTTGATAATCATTTTATAATTTTTTAAAATTAAGTAATATTGGTCGGAAAAGTTAAAACTTTTCGAAAAAGTATATTTTCCTGTATAGAAAAAAACAAAAGTAGGAAAAGTTGAAGGAAATAAAGTGCGGTCAGAACAAGGCCGAAGGATGAGTGGGTCCTTATGCTCTCTATCATTGGGTCTGGCTGGCACATTGACTTGCTTCCTTTAAATCCCTTTGTAAGGTTATTGAGCTTGACACAACTGGCTGGTCTGGTCTGCCTCAGCTTAAGCTCAAGCTCCAGCTCCAGCTCCAGCTCAAGTCAGGTCAACTTCTAGGAAGACAGACACTAAATCTCAAACCCCAACCCAGTTTTCAGACAGAACACAAAACTGAAGTAAGCAAGATCAAGTGTTTCCAGGTATGCCCACTTTCTTCTCTCTTTTTTTTTTCTTGTCTGAATATGAACTGTGTTGAGTTTGCTGCAAAATGAGCTACAATGTCATATCTTGTTATTGCTTGTAACTAGTAGCTTGGATCTTCACAATTTTGACTTCAATTAAGTGTCTTCTTTCATGTGTATAGCTCTTGTGTTTCTTGGAATCCACGACCTTTTTGGGGTATTCTTTGAATAAGACTTTCTTGAAAGTTGAGAAGTTTCAAAAAAAAAAAAGGGTAAATTGCATGTAATTTGTTCATCTTTGGGAAGTTTTACAGATTTTTGTAAAGATTTTGTTACTTCTAAGTTTCTGTTGAAAGTTGGATAAGGTTATCCATTTCAATTTGCTCTTGGTTATTGGATGATAGGGAAGGTTGATTTTGGTAGGGTTGACTCAATTTTAGTTTTAACCAGAGTGACCATAAATGTTGGGAAATAATGCAAAATTTAGCTCTTGAAAGGAACAAAGAATAATGTACTAATTTATAAACCACCAGCGTTGGAGCCTCAAAACTCGATGAGATAAAGTCTTTTATGTGCTAGATGTAATGCCAATGAGATCCATCTCTGTGATTTTGCAGTGATATGCAATTGCAACTACCAATTCGTGTGGTCTTACAATTAAGAAAATATGATATATATATATATGTGTGTACATATATATTTGTTACTGCTTCATAACAAGACATGGTTTCAGCTATACTGATTTACTTGCATTGGCAGCATGGAAGCAGTGGCGGTGCAAGCTGGTGGACAAGCTGTTGGTTCACTGATTACACCAGCAGTTGAAGGTGGAAAGGGTATTTTCAACTGTTTGCGGCGCAAATATGCCTATGTGAAGAATATACGAGAGAATTTTGTCAAGCTTGTGAAGGAGGAAGGATATTTGTCTAATGACGATGCGGATGTTAAAACAGAGTTGGAGAGGAACAAATCAACAAAAGAAAAGACAAACAGATGTGAAACCTGGCTCAATGAGGTCGGAAATATGAAACAGGAGATTGAAAAACTTAAGGTTGACTACAGAAATACCAGCCCGTATTTTTGCGGACTATGTCCATTTCCGAGTTTGCTAAAGCTTGGCAAGCGTATTGTGAAGAAGACAACAGAGGTAGTTGAGCTGAGGAATCAAAGACGTCAAATAACTATAATGCATGAGAAGCCACCGGCACCACCGGTTCCCGTTATAGAGAAGCATGCTTGGAAAAAAAGTGATGTACCATCATTTGATTCGCATGTAGAAACACTGGCAGAGTGGCTAGAGGATGAGAACTTGAAAAGAATCTGCATATGGGGACCTCCGGGTGTCGGGAAGACCAAGATAATGGGAATGTTGCATGACAGGGTTGGTAAATCTGGTAAATTTTACATCATCTTTTGGGTGAATGTAACAGCCAAAGGGAGAATAAGAGACATACAGGATAAAATATGGGAGCGTTTAGATATGAAAGTAGACGGCAACTATGGTGCTGATCAAAGAGCAAACATGATATCCGAAAAGCTAATGGACAAGAGCTATGTATTGTTTCTTGATCTCGATGACATTGTCTCAGAGATTGATCTTGGAGAAGTTGGAATTCATGATGAACACAAGCATGGAAAAGTGGTATTTGCTTGCAGATACAAGAACAACAATATCTGTGGAGGCACGGATGAAGAGATGAACGTGCAGAGATTATCAGACAAGGATGCTGAAAGCTTTTTTTGGGAAATGGTTGGTTCTGATCTTAAGAGTAATCCCGATATCAAGCCAGTTGCGAAACTCATCATCAAAGAATGTGGTGGCATGCCGCTCTTGATCAAGTTAATTGGCAATAAATTGGCAAAAGTGGATGACCCTGCAATATGGCGAGATTTGTTGTCCCAATTAAGGTCACCGACAATGGAACCGCAAGAACCACTGGAAGAAGTTTACAAGGCTTTTAAACTTGTCTATGAAAAACTACTAGAAGAGGAGAAGCCTTGTTTGCTGTATTGGGCAGTGTTTCCTGCAGGTTACGAAATTTCTCGAGACCATATAATTGATTGTTGGAGAGCGGAGCAGTTCTTTTCAAGCCAAAAAAAACTTTCTAGTACACGTGACAGTGGGCATAGAATATTAGATACGTTTGCGAGGAATTCTTTACTAGAAAAGGGAAGAAAATTGGGGCATTTCAAGATGTACGAGTTTTTTCAACGGGTGGCATTAAGGATAGCAAATCTTGAAAAGAACTTAAAATTTTTCGTCACCGAGGATGAAAACATTATAGACGAAGAGTGGGAACGTGCAAGGAGAGTGTCACTTATTCGGGTTCGCCGATCTACTCTTCCAAAAAGACCCCAATGTTGTGGGATCTTGACATTGTTACTGCAGGAGAGTAGCTTGACCGAATTTCCAAGGGAATTCTTCGGCTATATGTGTGGCCTTCAAGTTCTGAACTTGCACGAAATACGAATCACTTCACTTCCATCATCGATATGCAGCTTAACAAATCTGAAAGGGCTGTTTATAAACAACTGTAGTCAATTAGTACAGCTTCCTTCTCAGATTGGGGATCTCCAGCATCTTGAAATCCTTGATATACGTCAGACCAGTCTCTATAGTTTGCCCGTTGAGATTGGAGAATTGTTCAATCTAAAATGTTTGAGAGTTTCATTCACAGAAGATGTTGGCAACTACAACCATGTCGAAGAAGTGAAGCCGATGATTCCTTCTAAAGTGATTGTAAGGCTTTCTAAGTTAGAAGAACTAAGCATTGATGTGAGCCATAGCAGCAGCAGATATCAAAATGCTGCCGAAATTATCCGTGAAATTTCTGAGTTGGAAGAGTTAACCACACTTTGTTTCTTCTTCCCCGAGATGGCATCTTTCAACTCTTTCATCCAGAATAGCAAATCATGGACAGGAAGCAATAGCTTCAGATCATTCAACATCGTTGTTGGTTGCCGGAGAAACAATCCTGCTTCTGAATTTAGAGTCTTCGAATGTCCAGCCGAGAAGCATCTGAGGTTTTATGCGGGAAACGAATTTCCAAATGCGATTTTAGAGGTACTAAAGCAAGCCAAAGCGCTCGAACTGATCGGTCACCAAACTGCTCCCAGTTTATCAGGCTTCAGAGCTGATAACTTGCAAGGAGTGGAAGAATGTATTGTCGAGGAATGTAACCAGATGGAGAACATCATAGATAGAGACCAAACAAGTATTGCATTTCAAGACAATGACAGCATAGGTGTTGAATTCGAAAACTTGAAAATCCTACACATTTGCAATCTCCCGAAACTAAAAGGTATCTGGCGGGGCTCGATTAAATCTAACAGCCTCTGTAGCCTTACAACTCTCTCGTTAAAAGGATGCAACAGCATAGGTGTGCTTTTTTCACAGGGAATGATCATACGACTCTCTCAGCTAGAAAAGCTGGAGGTGAAGGACTGCTGCCTCTTGAAGGAGATTATCGAAGATGGAAGTACAGTCGAACCCCACTCCTTTCCCAAGTTGAAGTATTTGCAGCTCCATGACTTGCCGGAATTATGCTCGATTTCTCATATCTCCTTGAATTGGCCTTCCTTGGAGACAGTATTGATCAAGCCATGCATGAAGCTAAGAAATTTACCACACACAATTAAAAATGCATCAAAACTAAAAACGATTCACTGCACAGAAGAATGGTGGAATCAACAGGATTGGCCAAATGACACTAATAAAGATGATTTCAAAAACTTCCTGAGTTTCATATGATAAGAGGAGCCTCAACTAGGGCCAAGACATCCCAAGCAAAAGGCATTATTGAAGAGACGGTTGAAGATTTAGTGAGAATCAACTAGGGCCAAGTATTCTTAGCTGAGTTGGCTCATGTGATAGCCGAGACCCAGTGGGAATTGGTCATTGTTACATTTTTTGTCCTTGAACTTCTTCTCCAAAGATTTTTCATATGTATGGAGATTCACCCAGCCTTCAACCAATGAGGTAAACTCTCTCCTCATAATCATACTCCTACCTCTCGATGGTTTCTCGTTTTTTTTCCATTTGGTATTGGGTGTGATTAGAATAGGACTACCCCCTTCGTTTTGCATGTTTTCCCTTCCTTTGTCTCAGCCAGTTACTATGTTGCGCTTTATCGAGTTGAAGAAACATTGTGTGCAGCCTGCCAGAGTGGCATTGTCTCCAACAGCGAGACATTGAATCCTTTTTAAGTTAAAAGTCCTATAACACGAAAATATGTGGTTAGCTAAGTTCGTGTTGAATTTTCTCAATGACTGTTCTTTTGTTTTTGAGTGAATGCTAGGTTTTCTGTTAGTTCATTGTAATCACTTCGTGTGCATTAATGGCTGTATTTCAGAATTCTTTGGTTTTAAATTTCTTGATTCATTCTTTGCATGTTTGGATGTGAGTATGAAAATGTGATCGTCCAAAGACCCACCACCAGACGGTCTGCTTCCGGGAGCTGATACAAAGGTTCCATTTTCTGAAGCAGATGCAGACTTGGCGGATTGGGTCTGAAAGTTGAGAACCCTTGGGTTTTGATTATTATTTGGGAAGGATTTGAATTTGCTATCTCTATCGGGTGTATATAGTTGGTTATTTTATTCTGTTTTTCGATGTTCATTAGAGACTCAATTCAAAATCAACACTAAATGATTGGACCAATTGTTTAGAAAATTACAAAAATGAAACAAGAGGTTGATGCCTGTAGAGTCCTACGTTTAAAAGATGTTCAGGGAAATTTCACTACTTTTTCAAGTAGAATTACTTGAAAAAGGAATCTATAAAAAAAAAAAGAAGAGGCTGTTTTTACTTTTTATATGCTCTGTAAGAACATGTCTTCTTACTGAATAATTCTTGATGAAATAGGGTAGTTTTTTTTTTTTATAAATAATCTTGATAACCAAACAAATAAAAATTATTTAATCACTCAATTTTTAAACTTCTATATTTTTTTCTTAAATCTACAATATTAATTAATCATTCTAATTTCAAACATAAAAACTACTCGAAAATAATCAAATAAAATTTTGATAGGTTGTGGAGACCTACAAAAATAAAACCTTCTTAAAAATATAAATGAATAGATACAAGATAACTTTATTTCTTAAGTAAAAACAAGTAAATATTGGAGGTTAGGAAATCAAAAACTAAATTTAAATTGAACTTAATGAAGAAAGCAATGGGAAAAAACTCTAGCCAAAAATAAAACCGATTCATAAATTTGATCATCAATGCAAAAATGCACCTTCGATAAATTAGTTCTACTTGCTAACTTGATGTCCGACAACTGATCTCTTTTACTTGTTCAGTAACTAAAGGCAATTTATTTGAAATTAATTCCAAAATTAATAACTCAAGGTCTAAGATTTAAATTATAACTTTTATATGTCTTACCGTTTTAATGATTTTTTAGATATTTTTCTATTTTTATTTTTTAAATTATAATTTTTTTTATAGGAAATGCAATCATCGAAGATTAAACTACAACCATTCCATGCGTAACAACACTAGTACAAATCTGTAAACTCCAATTGGCTGTGCCAACACATCAACTATTTTACTAGCCTCCTGATAAACATGAATAACTTCAACCTTCCAATTCAATCTTAGAAGCCTCTTTATGCTTCTCACCAACACACTAATATCCTGTATGGTTTCTCGCTCTTTAATCAGAAAGCTACAAGAAAAATCTTTCAATCAAAATTAATGAAAATGATTGGGGAAAGAAACAAATTTTAACATAGGAAGCTAATGCTATATTTAATTGGTGATTTCAGTTAGCTTCTTCCAGAGTTACAAAATTCAAAACCCATTATCACATATTGGATCTAGACAAATATGTAATTTATTGAAACCATACATCGACCTGGCTTGACCTATATAGGAAATAAAAGTGAGCCAAGATGCAAAGCAGATTTTAGCAAACAAGAATTTTACTATGCTATATAATGATTTACTAAAAATGTAACAACTTCCTTCGATAAAACAAATGTAACAAACTAAACTACTGCAACTAAATTTCAAGAAGACGATTGGTCTAAAACTGCCGCTCATGAGTTGAAAAGCAGAGGATAGAACTTACAGAAGAACCAACACAAAGTACCAGCCAGCAAGCATCCAACTCATCAATTCTTTAAACAGCTCCAAATATTATCAAACTTACGTGGCGGATTGGGCTGCAAGCCTCTTCCGGGCTTCCTCAATGATCGACAACTTGATACCCTTGCCCTTAGGAAGCAAAACCCACGGCTTTGTCCCCTTACCAATTGTAAACACATTGCCAAGACGGGTTGCAAACTCGTGGCCAGCAGCATCTTGAACATGGATTGTCTCGAAGCTACCCTTATGCTTCTCTCTGTTCTTAATCACTCCAACACGTCCCCTGTTCCTTCCTCCAGTGACCATGACAACATTCCCGACATCGAACTTGATGAAATCGACAATTTTGTTGCTCTCTAAGTCAAACTTGATGGTGTCATTAGCCTTGATCAACGGATCTGGGTAGCGGATTGTTCGGCCATCATAAGTATTGAGGTATGGAATACCCTTCTGGCCAAACTGGACAGACCGAACTTTACAGAGCTTAAACTGCAGAATCAAAGATGAAAAGACCATGGCCAATCATTAGAATACCATCCACAGGATCAAAAATATGGAGAAAAACTAATCAAATATTAGACAACAGTAACAAGAAATATAACAAATTGAGGTTGTATCGATACAAACCTTGGACTCATCACCAGTGATGGCATGAAGGCGGAATCGACCTTTTGTATCGTAGAGGAGACGGAAGTCCTCATTTGTCTTTGGAATTGACACAACATCTGGAAATAGGAAATAAAGAATAACGACCAATACATGATTCAAAGATATTGAAGCACACAGAAAAGGTACAAAAATAAGTCATCGTGAAAGGTGAACCATTAAAAAACTCTAGAAAACTAAATTATCTGCCAAAAAAATATTGCCAATTCGCCATGTACTTAAAACCTAGAATGAAAGTAACGACATCAGGCCAATTTGCAACAAAATGATTTGTATAGAAGACATGCAAGAATCAAAGAAATGATGCTGTACTTCGTATAAGTTTATAATTTGAAAATACAAAGAACTCTCCAGAAATCAAATTCTACATACCCATGAAACCAGCTGGATAAGTCTTATCAGTTCTAACCTTCCCATCTACCATAACATGCCTCTGCATAAGAATAGCAATCACTTCTCTATATGTCAGAGCATACTTTAATCTGTTTCGCAGAATGAGAACTAGTGGCAAGCATTCCCTGGATTTGTGAGGTCCAGATGACGGCTTTGGTGCCTGCATGAACAAAGAAATTATAAGAACACAAAAGAGAGGCAGTGAATTGAACTGGTAAGGATGTAAAAGGGTTTTTGAGATAATAACATACAAATGCACCGCCAAGTTTGTCGAGCATCCAATGCCTAGGAGCATTGAGCCTCTTCAAATGTTTCTTCAACCCTCTAGCCTGCAACAGACAAGGAAAAATATAGCTTTAAATAAAGCCACAATGTATAGACTTGAAGCACAAGAACTTTCATCAGGGAGAAAATAAGTCGACCCAGAACCAAACTGCAAAGTAGATTTTACACATTTAGAAACTAAATCCTAGATAAACTAGTAAGAAATCAGATATAGAGGAACCTCATCAATTGAAAACTAATATAAAACACAATTAAAAGTAACCATATGATCTTAACATTCACTTCAGCAACTACACTTCCTATTTCCCCATCATGTGGAACACAATGTAGATTCCACACATTCAAAAACTAAATCATTGTTAAACTTATGGTAAAGCAGATATAAAAGAACCTCCCATCATGAGAAACAATATTAAAAAAATAAAAATAAAGCTGCTGTTGCCATACAAAACCAGATATTAGCTAGACAAGAAAAAAAACACAATTTCATGAACAACCCAAGAATATCCACCAGCAAAAATCAACAATAAATTCATTTTTTTAATAGAGAAATGTTGCAAAAAAATGTCAAAAATAGGAAACCCGAGGATTGAAAAAGCAAAGAATTAAAACAACAGCGAAGAGGAGAGTAAAGAACTGACCATTTTGGTGGAATGAAGCTGTTTCCACTGAAAGCCTTTACCTTTCCAGGGAAGGTGCGAATAAGAGAGAGACGAAAAAACCCTAATCTATATTCAGTGGCATTTTATGGTTTAAACTTAGCTAAATTGGGCGACCCGGATGCAGACCCAACTCTTCTTTTATCAATAACTTTTTAATTAAATAATAATATATCGTACTCGAGTTTAACTCTTTTTTTTAAGATGGTATCAGTATTTTTATCCTATATAGTATTTGTATTTGAGAAAAATTATACATTTTGATATCTAAATATAGCAATATTAATTTTGTTAGTATTAATTTAGATTTTAGAGTTTATTTAATAGAAGTTAATTGCTGATATTATTTGGGTTGAATTTTTATGATTTTGTTAATAAAATAAATTTAGTATAAGTTATGAACTTGTTTAATTTATTAAATACAATATGATGAATGTGATTTTTTTTTCGAGTTTTAAGATCAATTTAATGGAAGTTAATTATAAACTTTGATCAATTTAATCTTAAAATTCAAATAAAATACTAAAAATTAATATCGTTACCTTTAAATATTAACAAGAGTCCCATAAAGAGAAAAAAAAACAAATATCTCATTAAAAAAATCCAGTTTGGATACTAAATAATAATTAAGTGAAAAACTATATTATTATCATTATTTCAGTATGAAAAAATAAATTAATATTTAAAAAAAAACAACAACAACACGAAGAAAAACATAAACATAACACAATAGAAGTGCTACAATAAATAATACAAATTATATCAGCACAACACGTACACGAATTCCCAAGTGTTGCAAAGAGTTTATGTTTAAAAAAAAAC
The DNA here is from genome assembly GCF_007990345.1 of Gossypium hirsutum. NCBI lineage: Eukaryota > Viridiplantae > Streptophyta > Magnoliopsida > Malvales > Malvaceae > Gossypium > Gossypium hirsutum. The sequence continues at coordinate 51,261,563 of NC_053445.1, forward strand.
CTATAAATACGGATAGTATTTGAATTAGATCGGATCGATTGAAAATGGATTAAAATATCGATCTAAAAAATAGTTTTTAACCGATTAATTTGAAATTTGATATAAATCAATTAAATTAGGCAAAAAACAGTTGAAACATATTTTTAACTTTTTATTATTTTTAATCATTTTTAATTGGACCGGTTCAAATATTTATTTTTAACCCCATGTAAGTTAAGTAAACATTACAGAATAAAGTTGTAATGTTTTTATAAGAAAATACTATTATTAATAGGAACTATGAACAATAATAACACAAATACATGGTATATACAAACAGTAAATAAATCACAAATGCCATGTTTGCAGAATAATCACAAAAAAAGATAAGGATAATTGATCGTAAATGCAACGCTGGAATAATTCAAAAAAACACTAGAGCTATAGCAACTTGTTGAAATCGCTGAAATTTGCATCCTAGCCTCGCCATCATCAAATTAACCTGACAATGAATACTGATTAACCAAGAAAAAATGCCAAAAATCCCACGAACCTACCGCATCAATGATGCATAAAATGCCGAGTCTCAAATGGTTTATTTCCTCATCATCATATCGAATCTATCGCCATCAACGTGATCTATCATGATAAATCTCTTCTAAAACAGTTCCTAATAGATCTGGTAGTATCCTTATATTGATAAATTTCACATATACACCAGATAATGACTACAAATTAAAAGTAAAAAAAAATTACATTTGCTTTCAAATAAAATAAATCAGGCAAAATAAAACTACAATTTTATAATAAAACTGTGATAATATAGACTGAAAATAAAAACAAAATAAAACTACGAATAAAAAATATTGAAAAAACTATGACTAGCAACCGGCGACACCACCTACGAAACAAAGGTTTAGTTTGAAAAGTTAAGTAACTACAGATTTTATTAAAAAAAAATAATAGACGAAATCTATGTAATATTTGATTGCCTTGAGACTAACCTTTTTATTTCAATATGAAAATCTTCAAGTCTTTTTTTTTTTTTAACAGAAACTCATTAACTATAGTTGTCTTCATATTAATGTGACAAATGGTAGTCTGTAAATTGAACCCCATAACTTTGTTTTCTTTTTCTGTAATCTTTTTCGATAAAAAGTAAATGACCATTTTAATAATTAAGCACAATTCAAAGGTTAATTTGTTAAAACAGTAAAATTCTGATACAAATTTAATAAACTAGAATCTGTTATGTCAGATTATTAATACTCAAAATTAGATGTGAAAGTGTATATAAATTTATCGATATGTTGAAATATTCAAATCGCGTGGTTTTGATCTTTCAATTTAATACATAAGTATTTTAAAGACAACTACTTTATTTTTTTGAAGATTGAATGTAAAAAAAAGTTATACATGTGTAATTTGATAATAGTAACTCTAATATATAGCTTTTACACATTAACATTATTTTCTATTTAGCCCATAATCAATTAAAAATTAGTTATTACATTATCTACGCATATTTAACCTGTATTTTTTTTTAATAACTAAAGCCAATAAATCTTAATCAAAGCTAAATCATTTTTAATTTGAACTAACATTTTACGATATAAATAATAATGTGTAATTATTTTTTATATATATAATGATTTACTAATAAAAATTATTTGAAAATTAATAAGCTGATTCAATACTTTATAAGGAATTAAGAGATAAATCGAATATAACTTAACTCGATTCAACCATTAAAACCTTTTATCTTTAAAAAATAAGTTATAAGTGCAACTTAAATTTTGCTAGGTAGAATAAAATCATATAATATTTTATATTAAGTTAAATATTATATGTAAAAATAAAATAACAAATAATTCCATTCAACTTATAGAACTAAAATTAGAAATTTAATTGTGTTTCGACTTTGAATAAATCAATTCAAGCAATACGTGTATATATATATTATGAAAATGAAACATAGTGCACAACTTTTGGCTTGTAATGAAAAACGAATGTGCCATGAATTTGCAAAGATGCAGTTGAAAAAGAAGAAAAAAGAAAAGCAAGTTGACCTATCGTTGAACCAATTTTTGAATTTCAACTTTGACCCAAACTTGAGATTTGGTTAAGAATTTATTGTCCCGACAGGAGTAAAATACACTATATTTAGTTATTTACCAGGTCAAAACCAATCAATATTTTTTCATAAACAAGCACATTTCAGGTCCCAGTGTGAAATAGATATATACTATTAACATTATGCTATTATTTAATTCATTTATTAAATTTGTTTACGAGTAAATCGAGTACCAATTCAAAAAGAAAATTACAAAAATATTTATTCATAAAATACGTATATGGTGAGATTTGAACTCACATCAATTTGATTGATAAAACTTTAAATTTATCACACAACAAAAGCTCCATTTTGATATATTTTTGTACATTTTTATTTTAGTATGCACAATTTACTATTTTCATCAATTATACATATTAATAATGTTGTTAATTGAGTTTGTATCATAAATCAACTCGACACTAACTTACAATTGTAACAACATGATGATAAACAACTCTAGTGCATTTAATATTGTTAGTATATATGATGTATTTATGTGTTAAAATTTTATTTTGCTTACAATTTAATCTGATTTTTTTTATTTTAATATCATATATATTTTAATGTGTTATTATGATTAATTAGTTTCAAATAACATGTTTCGTTATTTATTGTATGTTATTTTTAAACACGTATTTATGTTCTATATATGTAGTTTCTACACGCATACACGTGTGATATGTTTTCTAGCATAGATCAATTTTTTATACACAATGATAAACAAAAAATATATAAGCAATATTATAACATGAGCATACACGTGTGATATGTTTTCTAGCATAGATCAATTTTTTATACACAATGATAAACAAAAAATATATAAGCAATATTATAACATGAAAACTATAATATATATTATATTCGTGGTGAAATTTTAAAATTTTATAAGTAGGATTAAATGAGTAATACATAATTTATTAAAATAATAAATAATTAATCAATAACTATTAAATATAGTGATAAAGTACATTGTACTTTTAAGAAGGAAATTCAAATTCCAACCTTCAAAATAATAATATTAAAAGGAGCCACTATAAATCTTAAAAAAGTTAATCTTTATTAACCCTAAAACGATAATTTAAAATATAATTTGATATATACCATAAGCATTCATGATTCAAAAGAAAAACTTAATTTGTTAGGCTCTCTTTGAAATGGACATCACTTGTATCGAATTAGGACCCTACCAAAAAAAAAAAAACCATAAAATGACGGGAATTTTGAATAATTTAGTTGGCCAAACCCAATCTGCTTTCTAACATAATTTATAATCACAATTGGAACATTTGAGAATCGCAACACCAAACCAAACACTGCCTTTTCCATAAATACTCTTTACATTGCAATTTCATTTTCTTGCTGAAATAAAAATATATTATTTCTTTTAAACATAATGATTTATTTCATCTTTTAACTTTATAAAAAATTATTTTAGCCTTTCATTTAAATTTTCATCTCTTTGAGTCAGTAATTTATAGTCTTTTTTATCAAATCACCCCACAATTGTTGAAAAAATTAATGTTTGTTAACTTTGCTAACACGGTATACACTTGGATGGTATTTTTAACTATTTTTAAAATTTCAAAAATATTTTATACTTTTTATACATTTTTAATAATTTTGTTGATTTTAATTTTTAAAAATAATTTCTATATTTTATTTTGAATTTTTAAAAATTAAATAAACAATTAAATGTTTATGCGTCATCCATATGTATGCCATATCTACAAAGTTAAAAAATGTTAGCTTTTTCATCCATATTGAGGTGATTTGACAAAAAAATACTGATTCAAAGGCTAAAAAATACAAAAAAAATAAAAAAAATCTTTTTATAAAATTAAAGGACTAAATAAATTATTATGTCTTATTTTTATATATTGTTTTTGACTAAGAACCAGTACCTTGACCTTAAAACATGAGAAAAAGTATATATGATTATAAATAATTAAAATAATTTGTGTATTTAAAGTTTATTTATAATAATTATATTTAAAATATTTTATATATTCATATATATTGTATTACAATAATAATATATAATATATAAAAAGAGAATATTTGATGCATTGTCAATTTATAAATCTTATGCACCATCAGTTAGGAGTGAGTGTTCAATCGAATCAAGTCAAATCGAGTGAAAAATTTCGAGTTAATCAAGTTCACAAGTCCTATTTTATCATCCTAACTCAATTTTAATTTTTTTTCAAATTGAGTCGAGTTGAATCGAGTAAAATTATTCAAGTTAAATTAAAAAAAAACGTATCAAATAAAAATATTATTACAATACGACTAATTTTATATTAGAGCACATAAATTTGAAACTATATATTATTTTATTATTTAATGATAATACATAAAACTTATGTATACGAAGTTGCATCAAATATCATTCCATATATAAATTCTGATTTTAATATTTATCGTATTCACATCGAGACCGTGTCTAATATTGCATACAAACATTGTAAAGCATATTTTGACCGTTTCTTATTGGCCCACCTGTTTATTACGTGTAAAATGGTAGGCGTGTGACAAACTTTGAAAATGTGTTCTTACAATATATCACTTTGAATTTGAAATTTATGCTTTTATTATTTTTGTCTTGGAGTTTTTCAAGTTTGCGAATAAGGCTAAATAAAATCATATGTATTTGTTTTAATTTAATTTATTTTTTTAATATTATTAAAAATACTTGACAATATTTTTACCTCTGTTCGTAGAAATTTTAACTTGTGAACTAAATAATTTTCCTTGATTTTATTCGTTTTTTAATATAATTGATTTTCTATGAAAAAACTATTTGGAAAGTTGATTTTTTATATCAAATAATTATAGATTCAAAATTAGAATTAAATTTTAGTTATTTAATTATAATATTTATAAAATTATTAATTAAATTAGTTTCATAGGTTAATTGAATACAAGCTCAATTGAAAAAAAAAATTAAAAGGTACTTAGGTTATTCAATGACTACATATTATATTAAATAACTTAAATTATAAGTTTAAATGTATTTTCAAAATGGATTAAAAGTTAAGTTGAAAATTTTAAAATGTTTTGGGTGTGGATTCTGATGTTAATTTTATATAAAATGTTTACTTCTTTAGAGTGTTATATAAATTATTTTTTATATAATTTCTCCTTAATAAATATATAGGAATTCACGTGGATAATAATATTCATAATAATTAAATTAAAGCTCAACCGATTTATATAAATTATTATTAAATAATATTTATGTTATTCCCTTTATATTATTATTCTTATAGAAACAAAATATATTACATTATTTAGATTCAGTTCCTAAATTTAAAATAAACTAAAACTTCAAATCAACTAAAGCGTTCTAAAAGAAACTCTTTTTGTATTAAAATTGCATTAAGAGTTCTGTTATAAATTCTTAGCATTAATTAATAATACAAAGTTCTTAAAAAATATTTTTTAATGTTAGTCAAAATGATTATTTGGGTTAAATTTATTATATCAAAGATTAAAGGTGGTAGCATGATTTTGACTTTCATAAGGCATGTGTCATGTGGTTATATTAAACTCTTTTTTTTAAAACCTAAATAATGTAAATGGACCGTCGTCTACATCAATGATCACATCAAAACACATTCAATGAAGCAAAATTATCAATTTCCATGTAAAGTTGCTGGAATGCCATCATAGAAAATATTGGTCAATGAAATGGACTGTTTTTTATCTAGTAAATAAAAATGGATATTTATCTAAAGGTTAAAATATATTGTTAGTTTTGTATTTTGATCATAATTTTATTTCTAAGAGTTGAGTCTCTTCATTTTTTATATTTCAAAATTTAAGTTTAACTATTAATATTGTTAAATCTTTTATTAAATTTGTTGGTATAATATTTTAAAATAAAAATATTAAATTATTAGTCATGTAATTAAAAATAATATTAAAATTAACTTGAATTTAACAAAATTTTAACAATATTAACAAATAAATTTTAATTTTAAAAATAAAATATAGGGATTAAATCTCAAATTTTGTCAAAGTATATGGACTAATAAAAGACTTTAACCTTATCTAAATCAACGATCACGTCAGTCCACTTAATAAAACAAAGTTATTAAATTCAATTTGAATATCATTAAAAACACTTTTTTTTCTTGTCATTTTCTTAATTTTAGTGTAGTGTAGCTTTCGAAAGAAAAAGTTTTAGTGTGGTGTTATTCTATCAAAAAAGAGTTTTAATGTTAAAAGTTTTCATCTCATTTTTAAATAAAATAAAATTGAGGAGTAAAAGATAAAATAATATTACATTCGTTTGGTACCCATATTCATACATATAATTAAAGTTTTGTATAAAAAACATAGAATTAAATTTTTTTTATTATTACGGATTAAATTTTAATTTAGTTGGTATCGATATTATTGTTAATATAATAAAAGAGAGGTTCGAGTGTGCACAAATTCTTATTTCTTATCACCTCTTATTTTTGTTAACAAAGTATTATTTTATAAATTTTAATAATATATATTACCATGTATAAAAAGAATGCCTTACATGACTTTTATCCATACATTGCTTTTTTATATGAAAATATAATGGTTAAATTTTAGTTCTAATCTCTCTATTTTATTGAGATTATATAATAATTGTTAAATTTTAGTTTTAATTTCTATATTTTATTTAAATTTAAGATTTAACTTATATAATTTAATTTTTACATAATTTGGTACCTAACTTTTATGCCATATATTTTATTCTGATTAACATATTGATGTAATTTTTTAAAAATGGTTAACACATTAAAATTCTCTATTAAATTTAGGTCTATTAGAATGTCAATTTTTATTACATAAATATCAAGTGAGTATTTTTTTAATTTTAAAATATTACACCAGTTTTAATAGAAGAAATTTAACTATTTTAATAAATAAACTTAAATTTTTAAGTTTAAAAAGTAGATGAATTAAATTTTTAAAAAAAATAATATAAAGATTAAATTTTAAAATATACGAGTATAAGATCTTAGAGTATATTATAACCTTTAAATTTTTATTTTATAATTTAATAAAAATAATTAATGGCTGACAACTAATATATAATCATTTATGCATCAACTATTATAATTGATGAATTAAAATAATTAAAATATATTATTAATAAAAAAACGTTAATAACTAATATGAAAATTGGAAATAGATACTGGGGAACCTTAACAACAAATTTTCAAATTTTTATTGTATAAGCCTCAAACAATATATATATCATATAATTATATTATACAGAAATCATGGAATCCAAATAGTCATCCCATACAAGTAAAGGGAGTTGAAGTTGGGGGCACATTGAGTGAGAAAGTGGCCAACCCATCTCTATTTCTTATTAATTCTGATATTCTTAATCATCACCATGATTAGACTGATGAATTTTTCTATTTTTATTTATTAAAAAACATTTCCAATTCTAAATTCAACAAAAGGTAAAAGGTGGCAAAAGAAAAAAGAAAAGTAGTACAATTTCATAGCACCCAAAGCTACAAAAAGCAAAGAACCTTATTAAAGTTATAGAGATATAAATTAGAAAGAGAAACAGAGATACCCAAATATTACAAATAGTTGAAAAAAAAATTAAAGTAGAATATAAAAACCCCCCATGTAATAAAAAAGCAGGGACTGATAATTAAAATAGAAAAAAAAAGAGGCTAAAAGAAAATAAGAGGGTCTTCTATGGCTGGCTGCTACTATCCTTCTTTTCTCTAGCTTCTTATAACTCAGCTTTTTGAAGGGTTTGCTTTCAGAATTTAGGATTTTAGAAGCTCTCCATTTAAGGTACTTACATGATATATGTACGATCTCTTTCAAATTTTTTTTTTGGGGGGGGGGGTGGGTTAGTATATTTGTTTGTTTAAGGTTTTGGGTTTTTGTGAATTATGTTGTTCATGATGAAGGTAATCCTTTTATTTTTTATTTTTCTGGATGTGTGTTTATTATGTTCTTGGGGAAGGCGTCAGGAAAGGGTAGATAACTATAATTCTCAAAAAGTGAGCTTTTTTTTTTAATTTTTTTACAAGGTTGTTTCTTTATAAGTATTAACCTGTCTTTGGATCTCTTTTCTCTATGTGTCAGATATTTTCTTGGAAAATTGTTTTCTTTTAACCTTTAAACTGCTAAGATTTTTATTTCTTTGCTGGTGTTTATTTTATGCCCTCAAAATCATGGATTTTAGGGGGAAAAAGTGGAAAATTCTATACTATTTTGTTGTTGTTGTTTTTTTCTTTGTTCTGCTGGGAGAAGTTTCTTCTGGAAAAGTCCTTTAAGGAAGTTTATGCTAATTGTCAAGGATTCATATATTATCTTTTTTATTATATATAAAAAAATGACAATTATATATTTTATGATGTTTAACAAAACAATTTTTTTGGACTTTTTCTGCCTGTATTTATTTTCTGCAATTTGGACTGATATATTAGTTTTCATCATAGCTTGGAACCTTTATTTAATGGTGTTAAGTGAGAAACTAGAGGCTGTGTTTTTTTGTTTGTTTAACTAACATGGAAGCCGGTTCGGTTATGAAGATTCCCCTGTTTCTTCTATATACCCTTTGTTCGTAAAGAATTTTTCGATTTTGTATTTGTTTGATTCATTGCTGGTAGTGGATATAACCTTAAATAGAGCTTCTAGCCTGTTAATGGTATGTAACTATGAATTTTGAGTCCCCGGGATTTTCTTGTTGACCTTTCTCTTCTCTAAAATCAAGCTAATTTCTTGTTATCATGTTACATGTCTTGATTCTAGGCAGTTTCATCTGATTTCATGGTCGAGAACTTGAATTCTCGAATCTGTTATTTATGCATACTTTTATGTCTGCAGATAGAAGTATAGACATTTTGATAATACACGGTTCGGGGCTGCTGATATTTGGTTTTTCTATTTCATCCCATGCTTTGGCTGACACGGTAATGCTGGCAGTATGGGAAAGAAGGGAAGTTGGTTTTCTGCAATTAAAAAAATTTTCTTTCCACACTCCAAGGAAAAGCTAAATAATGTAAGTTGTTATTCTAACAATGATGCATATGAACTTCACCATTTCATCCGTGCTTTTGTTTCAACTCTACAAATTTATACAATCGTAGATGATATATGGTTGCTTAATTTCGTTCTTTCTCTTGTGTATGAAGTTTAAACATGCCTGTAGGTTGTGCTGGCATGAAAAACAGTTTTATGTTCTCAAACCAGTTTGTGATTACTGAATAGAAGAGCATAAGAACCTGGAATTTGGAAAAAGGGTCTAAAACAAAAGTGGATATAATTAGTTGCCTTTTGATGAACTATAGATGCATCTAATTGGAGTGTGAAATTTCTGATTGAAGTCGATTTTGTTCTATGTTCAGCTATTTAGCTCTATGTATTTGTTTCCGACCTCGTAGCATTAGCAAGCTCTACTGCATATTTTGTGCATACAAAGCGGCATAGTAAATTAGTTCTTTTTCCCTCTCAAAGACATGGTTTGGAATTTTTGGCTTGTAAAGCATGAACTTTTTCTGCCTAAATGTTACTGAAAGGATACCTTATATTCACCATGGTTAAATCTTTTTCAGGAATCGGAAAAAAGAAGTGATAAAGAAAAGAAGAAAGGCCCAGGAAAATTAAGGCATGGAGAAACCAATTCCTTCCTTCCCCTCTTTAGAAAGCCCAGCAGTATAGAGAAAATTCTGGGGGAAGCTGAACGAGAGCATAATCTAATATTCAGGCCTCCCACACCTCCGGAGCAGCCAAGAACACCACCTTTTGTGCCTCATAGACCTGCATCTCCACAGGGTCCATCTCCAAGGGTTGCCTCTCCTAGGGTTGCTTCTCCAAGAGCTGCTTCCCCTCCACGAGCTGCATCCCCTAGAGCTGCTTCACCACCTCCACCTCCACCTCCACCCCCTCGAGCTGCTTCTCCACGAGTTGCTTCTCCAAGAGGTGCTTCTCCAAAACCTGCTCCTTCTAGGATTGTTCGTCCTCGGCCAGAACCAACTTTAAAGAACCAGCATGCTTCAGCGACCCAAATTCAAGCAGCCTATAGAGGTTATAAGGTAAGTCCTTTATTATTCTAACTAACAGAATATTTCAAGTGCAATTTGGGGGCAACCGGTGTGAAAAGACAAACAATGAGAAATATTTGGTGGTTGAACTCGATAGAAGTATAGAATAATTAATATGTTCAATACTTCACAGGCAAATACTGGTATGGGAAGTTATTGCTTGCACAAGTGTGGTCTATACCTGGTCACTTTCCCCTCCACTTTTCGACCTGCTGATATTAATAGATTTACTAAAGACCTTTCAATATTAGTGGCTATTACATAGGCTGAAGTAATAACCGAATTTTGCTTGTGCAAAAAGTTAATTACTATGCTACAGGTTGTATGCTGGACTGTGCTATCATGTTGTGTGATGCACAGTAGATACCTTTAGATTGACATGTTTTGCATTGATATTTGATTCCCTACTTGATTATCATGAAACTTGGAATACAGACAAGGAGAAGTTTTAGAGCTTTGAAAGGCCTTGTGAGGCTTCAAGGAGTTGTGAGAGGTCAGCATGTGAAACGCCAAACTACGAATGCCATGAAGTATATGCAGCTTTTGGTGCGAGTTCAGTCTCAGATTCAGTCACGCAGGATCCAGAAGTTAGAAAACCAAGAACGACAACAGGCTGAGTCTAAGGAAGCAGAGAGTACCTTAGGCAAATGGACCAGCCAGGTAGTAAGTCGTCATTTGGTCATTGAATCTTAGTATTTCTTTTAAGTAGCTACTGCTTATCAAATCTTGTGATGCCCTCCTAAATCCAATCATTTGAATCATTGAAATTTTTTATGCCAGCGTTCATTTGAACAGTAAAAGCGAAGAATTGCCTGATTTTTTTTGCCATTTTCCTTTGTACTTTCGAAGTAGCATTGATATATTTCCATTAAAACTGTTAGATAAAGTAATAAATTAACACAATTCTTCCACCTTTAACCTTGATGAATTCTTCGGGCTCACTAGACACTTAGCGAACTTGAAGATCATGTATTCATGTTTGTTTCATGTACGTTTACTCTCTTCATAGCTGTTAAAATGTGTAACTTCGTTGAATGTTGGATTAGTCCGAGGCAGGCAACGAAAACTGGGATGACACTGTGCTAACAAAAGAGGAAAGAGAAGCAAGAATGCAGAGAAAAGTGGAGGCAGTCATCAAGAGAGAAAGAGCCATGGCCTATGCATATTCCAACCAGGTACACTTTTTAAGTTTTACCAGCCGACTCCGGTTTCAACTGTACCATAGTGTTGGATATGGTTTATGACTTACTTTTGAGTCTTCATTTTTCCTGGAGTATCCCTATCTATTGCGTATCTGGACAATGGTACAAGTATATGGTCATCCAATAACCCTCTAAATCCATGGAAAAGTTAATATGTATTACACATACCCATAAAAACGACATAAAAAAGTTATTTTTAAGTAGGTTTCTGCTAATTAACTGTAGCTTCTGAGGTGATGGAGAAAACAGTCAGATGGGATTGAGCGTCAAATTGTAGGAAACTCGACTACATATTATCAAAGATTTTCTTTATTTGCTCTCTTTATGATTTAAAACCTTTCTTTGTACAGCTATGGAAATCTACTCCGGGATCCGGCATTCGCTCTGGCGGATTTCCATGGTGGTGGAACTGGTTAGATCATCCACTACCGCCCGTCAATGCTCCTGGAAGCCAAGGCACAAAGAGTTTCCAACTTACCCCACCAAGGCCAAATTCCCAACTGAAGCCTAGTTCAAGGCCGCAGTCAAGCAGCAGCAGGCAAAGGCAATTCACCTATGACAACATCATGGAAACTCCTACACCAAAATCCACAAGGTCCACCATTCTCCATGCCAAAAGACGGATGCGAACACCGCCTTCAAGTTCAAGACCAAGGGCTAGAGGAGCTGCTTCACCATTCGACTTGCACGTAAAGGACGATGATAGCCTTATGAGTTGCCCACCATTTTCTGTTCCAAACTACATGAATCCAACAGTTTCAACCAAAGCCAAAACCAGAGCTAACAGTAATCCAAAGGAGAGGCATGTTGGTACTCCCCAAAGCGAGTCAAATCGGAGGCTTTCGTACCCATTAACACAAGGGATTGGTTCATACAGGTCGAACAAAGGGTCTGTAGGCAATATGAGTGTTGATTCAACACCATCTACGCCTGCTACCATCACTGGTGGAAGAAAGCCATTTAACAGATTTGTGTGATTTATTTATTTATTTTTCTTTTTCTCTGATTTAACACTTCATTACTTATTTATTATTTATTGTGGGTGTGTTTTTCTTGATTGAGCGTATGTGTATGGTTATATATGCTGTAAACTACGATATTAGGAAATTGTGGTTTGAATATAACAGGATTTTAGGGTTTGAGAGATATTATCATCTCTTTCTCTTTCTTGTTTATTATTAATGCAAATATTTTAGAAATCTAATCCCTTTGCCAGTCATGTTCTTCAAAATCAAGACTACCTCCTCCGTCATCAAGGAAGCTTCTAAAATCCATTGAAATCGGATGGTAATATTCTCTGTTTTCCCTTTGGGGACCATGAAAACAACGAAGAAATCAATTTGCTAAAAAATTGACATTTTTGTACGAAAATCAAGGACGGCACAAAATAAAAAATCCGGTTCGTTTTCGTTTATCAAACAGAAAAACTTCAAACATTGACTTGAAATATCAAATTAAAATTGAAGTGGAAGGTATAAAAAAATGTAGCGACTTGTTCGAGGCCACGATCAAAACGAAAAATTGAAATTTGATGGGCACGGAGAATCGCTTAATGATATCGCCAACCTTCAACGCAAATCACGCCATTTTTTTAACTCGACGCCTTTGCTCTGCAAATTGGCTTTCCTTTAATTTAAGGAAAAATAAAAGCAAAACAGACCAACGAAAAAGGAAAATTAATCTTAAAAATAAAAACCTTGAAAGAAAACGGAGAAGATGAAGAACCTAAAGAGACTGCAGAGATAGGTTGAAATAAAGGCCGTTTATATAGGGGGTATAGGAAGTGAGCAGCCAAAACCCTAACCCTAATAATAGGAGAGATTCATTGACTTGAATTACGTCTGAAATGGCTAAACTGCCCTTATATAGTTTTCTTTTTTGAACTTACGGCCCTTGTAAAGTTTTTGGGCTTTTGTTAGACTTGTCTGGTTTATATGATCAAATTCGAAGTTAATGATTGTCTTTTTTAATATTTTTGTCTTCAAAGTTTGAACCATATTCCTAATTTGTGACTGTTGTGTGTTCTTTTCTTAAGAATGCAATATACTTTTATCACTGTACTTAATACTTATAGGTGATTTGTTTATAAACCTTGTTACTAACAATATGTTTCTAAAGACTTTATATAATGTAACTGTATTATATATTTTTTAATTATTTCATAATCACATTTGATACATTAATAATATTTCATATAAAATTTAAAACATGTATTTATTGATATTGTATCATATTATCTTTAATTTTTCACGTCATCCGTCTTCCAATTATATTTAAGTGCCACTATTGTAAGGTAACTTCAAAGAGAATGAACTTGTCATATATGTTAAAATTTGGGACCCTCGCCATTATTTTTAAGCTGTAAAAAATTTCTCCAAACTTAGGTCGAGTTTTACTTACAAAATTCAAGCTCAATCCAAGATAAAAATTCCACAACTCCTAAATGAGATAGAACATCCTTAACATAAATGTGAGAAATTTTCATTTGGCAGAATCCAATACATGATTTATGTCATGTCTGGCTGCAAATTGCAAAGCAAAGGAACTTTTTGAGACTGTTTAAACACTAGCAACACCATAAAACCAAACAAATTGGTCAGCATCCAAAATTGCTAAAGGAATTCAGACAAATGCATACGTCAATGACTATTCAAGTTTCACATAAAAAAGGTGCACATCCAATGATTAGCTCCTTAAGCAAATGAATACATGTGTGCAATAGTTAATGAAGCAAATGCTGTCAATAGCTTAGACACTCAAAAACTCCTAAGCCTTCAACCTGTTCTGGTCCCTTTTCTGAAATCAGCAATCAAGGGCCTTCTTTACTTTGAGCATCTGCCAATAATAACTTGAGGCAATATAAAAAGGGGTAAGACAATATTTAGTCTCTAAAATTGGCAACTTTTTTCCAATTTGGTCCCTGAGTTTTTTTGTCCATATTAGTCCCTGAACTAGGCATCTTTTCCCAACTTTGGTCCCTGTGATTATGTGACACTCTAAGATTTTGCCACTAAAAAAAAATTATATGGACCAAAACTGGTAAGAGTTGCCAAGTTCCAAGACTAATGTGGACAAAAAAAATACCAAATTCAAGGACTAAATGTTGCTTTATCCCATATAAAGATGCAGAATGACAAAACAGAATTAGCATATGGGAGAAATTTTCATTTGGCAATTTCCAATACAAGGTACATGCTATGTCTGGCTGCAAGAGAAACACTTCTGAGAATGTTTTAAACACTAACAGCAACATAAAGCCAAAGAAATTTGTTAACAGCCATAGTTTCTAAAGGAATCTTCATATATGTGAAGTAGTTAATGAGGCAACAGCTTTCAGTAGCTTAGATACTGCTAAGCTTTCACTTCGACTTGTTTTGGCCCGTGCTCAGGTTTTAACAATCCGAGTCCTTCTTTAGTTTGAGCATATTGATTCTTGTTCTGATACATTGGATTTGAAGTCAACACCCTTAACCCTGAGTTCCTATAAATCTCCAAAACTTCAGGCAATCCATTGATGCAACCTTTCGACATTCCTACATCTATCCTTATTGCCCTATTATCACAAGCACCATTAATGCCGATCTCTTGAATCGTATGACCCATTATCATCCTTTTCGCACCAGGAATCGTAGCAAGAACATGTTCTAGGAGCGAACAATCACAGTTCTTGGCAAACTCATCCGAAAACTTCCTCAACCAAACAACTGCATTCCTCCCTCTACAATACTCCGGTGCTCGCTGCCCCATCGATCCATTAATCCAATCCCTCACCTCATCATTGATCCTTTGCAAACCATAGTCTACATGTTTCTCTAAAAGGCCACCGTGCACGAAAACTGAGTCTCCAACAACTAAAACAGTCAAATTATTAGCTAAGAACCTACGGGAGATTGGACCATCAGGTCTCAATGCAGCAATTCTGGCTCTAATACTATGAGAGAACTCTTCAGGGACTCTATGAAAAGATGGAGGAATCCCATGAAAAGGGTTCTTAGGGATTTCCAAACCATGACATAAGCTCTTCATTTTGTTCCCTATATCGTACCAATAAGCCCAAACATCAAATTCTTCTAAAGCCTTTTTAGTTACATACCTGAAATCACCTTCAATGTTCATTATCTCATGATTACCATTCAAAGTTATCAACTGCCCACCACTTTTAACAGCTTCACGCTTCAACTTTTCCAAGAAATAAAGGATCTTGAGCTCTTCCCCACCACGGTCAAGCACGTCACCAATCTGAACAACGGTGGTAGACCCACCGCACCAACGATCAGACCCATCAATGAGGCCGGCGAGACGGAAAGCTTGCTTGGATTTCTCGAGATCTCCATGGAGATCCCCAATGGCAACGAGACGGTTTGGGGAAGGGTAATGAGTTTGAAGAGGTTGTTGAGGAATCTGTTGCTGTTGGGGCAAGAAAAGGCCACTGACTGAAAAGTCTACGAAGGTGTCGACGAATGAAGAAAGGAATGAAGGAAGGTTTTCGCATGTTAGTGATGATGATTGGTTTTGTCGTTCCATTTTTTGATGATTTGTGCTTCTTTGATGCGTTCGACAATGGGGCATATGTAAGTTCATTGACTGAAATTGGTGAAAGTCTCGCAAGCACTGTAAATAGGCTCACACTGAGCCCAATGGGTATTGAATTGGATGGTTGGCCTTGAATTTGGACCCAATGACTCTTCATGAGAAAAAAAAGGCGGGCGTTGAGCTACGCCTGCATGAACCAAAGGCTTAAAATAAAACCTTTTAAACCGCAACCAGAAACCCTATAAACCCTAACATCTATTTCTCTCTGTGGCTCTGTCCCTTTCTTAAATCAAATTGACCAAAAAAAAAAAAAGAAATGGATCATATAGCAGCAGTAGAACAGCAATTAGTTTCAGAAAGAATGAGGAGGAAACTTAATGAAGTAAATATTGCAGCCCAAGCTCAACTTGCTCCAGTCCAAGACCACATCAATTTCACTCTTCAGGTTTCCCTCTTTTTTACCCAAACTCAGAATTTTACTCATTTTCTTGGTCATGTTTTATTTTTTTCCAATTTTCCCATTGATAAAATCACCATAACTTCATGTTTTCCATAAAAATATGATTTCTTTGGGCTATTTGATTGCTTCTGGTAAATGAGTTCTGTTTAGTTCTTGCTTCTGAAATGTTAGAATTAAGTCGAGATTTAGAGGCTAAAGCTTTGAACCTGCTAGTTTTCTTAGATATTAAAAGTTACATTATCTTGGGCATATTATTACATACCAAGTTTGTTTATTTCTCTGACTAGTTAAGATAATGACTTAAGCTTCTTGGTCGTGTTGACTTTTATTTATTTTGTTTAAATTCGTTGTGATGATTGGTTGCAGCAAGCGTATTTCAAATGTGCATATGAATGCTTTGATAGAACAAGGAAACAAGAGGAGATAAGCAATTGTGTAGAACATTGCAGTGTTCCCGTTGTTAATGCTCAACAGCATTTTGAGAACGAAATGGCCAAGTTTCAAGTACGTTTCATATGTTCTCTAATTTTCATTTCAAGCAAACTACTCGGGCTGCAGTATTCTCTTCAGTGAAAAGCTTTAAATTTTCTTCAATTTTTACTTCACTTTCTTGCTTCCACTCTACTTTTCTTCCTGTCCTTAAAATTTAGGGACCTTGCACAGTTCCTTTCCTTATGCTTTTTATGCTTATTCTGGAGCTTTATTTAGAAGGGTCTTCTAAAGTTAGCAAATTGAATGCATTGCCTCTTGAATTTCTTCTTTCACTTATAGGCATATTCAGAAAATCTAAGTAGTTGAACAGAGAGAATTTGTGGATTGTATGTGATGGAATGGCAATACTATCCCTTTCTTTGTTGTATCTAGCAAGCTGCCCATGGTTCTGGTTAATGTTTGAGAAGTGTTCACATTATAAGTGGTGAGGCTGTGAGGCTGTGATTCTGTGAAGCATCATTGGACTGTTAACCCTCTCTTCTGTTTAATGAATATAGAAATCTACTATAAGCTACTGCCATTTCGCTTCTGTCCTTTTTTTTTTCTTCTCTCTTACAGGAAACCATAGTAAATTTGAACTAGTTTCTGGAGAAGTAATTGGCTAGTTTTTACCTTAAATAAGGAGTATTTACTAGAAAATGCTCAAATGCAGCATATGACATCTTTGAGGTTAGTTTGTAAGTGCAGGAGAATATGCAAATGGGAAATAGTTGAGTGGAATGCAATTCGTAGTTTAGATGTGCTGGAACTTAATATCTACCTTAGCATCATCAATTTGGAGGTTGAAATGGGGAACTTGATGATATGATAAAAGGCCAGGAGAACGGGAATATGCAACAAAGAAGAGGAAACTGAGTTATTTTGAAAAATATTCTATTTCATCACTATTTCCCCGTTGGTATGACGGTATCTTAGAATAACCAATAGGATTCTTTATGTTTATATTCTGCTGTTCTTTTGACCTTTCATCCAGATATTACACCATAATAATTTATTGATGGATAGTTGCTCTAATGAATGTAGGAAAGGTTAAATCGATCCTTGATGGTCTGCCAAGACAAGTTTGAATCAGCTAAACTTCAACAAAATAAAGCCGATGCAATCAATGAATTGGAGTCATGCGTCAACCAGTCGATCGAGGATAACATGAAGACATTGCCACACCTTGTTGGGAGAATGAAGGCTTCTTTCAACATTGGTCATTGAGCCCAGATGAGTATTAGAATATTGGTTGTAACCCATTTCTGTTTACTTATAGATTCTTAACTCAAAGCTTGAGATTTTATGGGAGGTGTCTACCTAACAATGCCCTTAAATTTATGGCCATCTGTGATAAGGCTTCACATATTTTTTACAGTTGAACAAGGCTTCCTCTTAGCAGTTGATTTTGGTTTAAAGTAATACTTGAGAAGCTTCCTCCTGATGCTTGTTTCAGGCGTTAATTAAGAAACCTTGCTCTCTCAGATAATATTCAGATGACTGGAATAGTTAATTTACCGTTGCAGTAAATGATAAGTAATTCTATTTTTCTTCCCAGCCCCCTTAGGTTGCAGTCTCGTCTATACAAGAAAAAAGTATTCGTGTGGTAGGATGTGTAATAAATACATACATATACATATTCAAGCTTGGGTGCGAATTAGACAAGTATGTGTCTAAAATGATTACCCTTAATTTTTTTGAAGTTTATTTCATGTATATGGTGTTCTTGTCTGAATGCCAAACATGGGTAGATTTTTGACATAATTATATTCAATTTCTTTTGAGAGTTTCACGTATTTGTAAAGTCTTTGAAAGATGATAGGCAATATACAGGAACTTTAAGAAATTGAGTTGGAACAAATCGCTGAAAACAGTAAAATGAACAATCAAAATGAAGAGTTGGAGCAACATAATTACCAAGTTCGGCAAAATTCCAGTCAAGAACACCCAGTACTGAATTGTCACTAACAATTAAAAGAGGGCAGCATAATTCCAGTCAAGAATTTTATTGCTTTCATAACTCATAGTTGAAGAATTTCAAGCAATTGATTGGAAAAACTGTTTTTATTCATCAAAAAATACAGGGGACTTCATGGCTCAGGTTGCATTTTCTCACATTCATCTCGAATAGATTGGAAAAGCACTGAGGAGAGGTATCGCTCGCCAAAGCTTGGAAAGACAACCTGAAAGTATTCAAATACTTAACGAGTCATGCATATTACATGTTTGAAAATAGTACTATTGCTACCAAAAGAGACAAGAAAAAGCGAACAATAGTTGGTCAAAAGCAAGACAATGTGTTCTAAGAATGGGAACCATGCTTTTAGAAATGCTGAGAAGTAAAAGAAAGTGTAAAGAGTGGGAATTATACTTTTAGAGCATCAAAGTGAACAATAAAAAAAGAGGAAGGGGTTAAGGTCTGGAATAAAACACCTAATTAGGCAAGTTCGTTGACATAACATTATAACATTTAGGAATTGGCTTCGGGCTGTTCATATTCAGATGAGATTTCTTAAAGGAAAGACCAAGTGCTGGCTAATTGCTAGCAGACCACCAGCCAACTTCACATGTAACCTTCAATCCAAAGTACACTATTCGGTGTATGGAAGCTTCTATTCACTTCCAACCCCTACATAAGTTCAACCTTTATTTAACTTCTTCACAAGAATAAAGCTATATTTCATATTTGTTAATATAATGTATGCCAACTAGCTTCCTAGTTATATTTGATGCTTATAAGTATTCTTACTTGAAAACTGTAGGTCATGTTCTTAATATATGCAAAAAAATACTTACTGCAATCAGCTTCCCATTATTCTCCGGTCTTCTCCCCACCTTCATTGCAGCAGCAGCTGCTGCTCCAGAAGATATCCCAACCTGATATTACATAGTATAATGAATCAAATTAGCAATGAAGGAATATTATAGCACATGCACAACATGATATACAAACAGAATTCAATCATCTCTTTTTTTTCCCTAGGGTTTTGAAAGTCTTAACTCAGACAAGATGGCTTATTTCCTGAATGAACCAAGTCCAAGCAACCTTCCAATTGTTGAAGATTAGGTCAAGATTTTGAGTTACTAAGGTCATATGTAGAAAGAGAAATGACTTCTTCCCATTTGTATTTATTTCCTATTGCTTCTGTCTAAAAAGAAACTGCCTATTGCTTGGACCAACAGTTGGTAAAGGACCATTCATTTTTGCTTTCAGTCCAAACTTCGTAGTCACTTCAAAGTTGAAGAAAAATAACTTACCAACAAGCCTTCCTGAAGGGCTAATTGCTTTGCAGTTTCAACAGCTTCATCACTGGAAATCTGTCAATTCAAATCCATCAGAAGAAGGTAAAGGACCATACATGACTTCAAGAACTGAAGCCATTAGAGAAACTTAATACAAAGCAAATCTCAACTACAACTTAGTTGATACTAAGGCCACATAAAAGTTGACTTACAGAAATCACAAAAATTTAGCCAGGAAGAAGGAAAGCAAAACTCAGACCTCTATAACTTCATCAACCACATCTTGGTCCAAATTCCCAGGAATAAAACCAGCTCCAATCCCTTGAATCTTGTGAGGACCTGTATTTTTTTATAAGGGAGAGGTGGGGTGTCAATATAAGATGCACATTCCTAAAAATTGACGCATGAAAATAACCTGTATATTTTTATAAGGGAGAGGTGGGGTGTCAATATAAGAAGTATCTTCTCTCACCAGGCTTTCCACCGGAAAGTATGTTGCTCTCTGTAGGTTCCACACCAATAACCTGATACATCCAAAGTCGATACAATCAGTCAACCATTCAGTTGGAAAAAAGCAAGGCCTGGCCCTTCTTGAAAAAGAATTTCCTTCAAGAAAATCAATAGTAGGAGATACTAAAATTTCACTTTTCTTTTACCATGAAATTTCTAAAAAAATTCTCCAAAATTCAATGCGATGATGTTCAGAAGGGCATGTGAGATAAATGCTATTCAGGGCGTGTTAAAAGCAGAATAATCACCTTAATATTGGGATTCTTTTCTTTAAGGAATCGACCAACTCCAGATATGGTTCCACCAGTTCCAATCCCTCCAACAAAAATGTCCACTTTGCCTCGGGTGTCTTCCCAGATCTCTGGACCAGTTGTCTCATAGTGTATCTACAAAAGGAAACATGAATATCAGTCTATGGCCACAAAAGTCAGCAACGTATAATAAGGAGTGGTCGATACAAACTTTAGGATTTGCTGGATTGTCAAATTGTTGAAGCATGTAGGCGTTGTGTGTGCTTTTCACAATCTCTTCAGCTTTCTGAACAGCCCCCTTCATGCCTTTAGCTGAATCAGTTAAAACAAGCTCAGCTCCAAATGCTTTCAGTAGAACTCTTCTCTCCAAACTCATTGATGCTGGCATTGTCAAGATCAGTCTATATCCTTTTGAGGCAGCTATGAAGGCAAGGCCAATGCCTGTGTTTCCACTTGTAGGTTCCACAAGAATACTCTGAAACATTTAAGAAGAAATAGTGAGTATCAAGCCATAAGTACCAAATTTAGTTGTTGTACATATACCATAGATACACAGAAGTCCCATCTACGACCCATTACCTTTCCAGGTGTTATAAGTCCTCTTTGCTCAGCATCAGAAATCATACTGTACCCTATCCTGAAACCAATTAAAAAAAGGATATTAATCTCCTGATCTTCCCTATGATTAAAATTTTAATGACGAAACAGATAGTTTCAAGCCTCATCGAAGAGATTCTGGAAGTTCAATTAAGATATATGAATACATTTTGCTTGAGAAGGACCTAATTATCCATGTACACGTGAAATTCTTTAGAACCGAAAATGCCAGATTGAACACACCTTGAAAGATACCCTTTTACCAGCATCCAAAACTATGCAATAATAATAAAGACATCAGCATAGGGTTTGACATAAATAAAAGCCATTTTATCCTAGATCTCATGGTAATGTTTTTTAACTATTAGCAAACAATGAGCTTGCTAACTAATGCATACAAGCTACAATATGCTTATGAAAAGTTTGGCTACCTGTCCTTCACACTGCAACATGGTTCCATGATCTCAAGCTTGGCAGCAATATTTGCAACAGAGCCTTTCACAATATTGTTCAAGTACACCATTGGTGTTTTCCCAATAAGCTGTGTTACAAAACAACCAATAGAGCTAAATAAATATCAGAACAAAACACAACAAGAAATAAAAAGGTGTACTGATTAATAGAAATTCAGTTCTTTCTCCATTGAGATGGCTCGTCTACAAGCAAAATAGTAATGTGTTTCATATAGAAAAATCAGACTCAGGCAATGTATTTTTATAAATAGAAGCAGTCACCATGCATCAGGTACAGAAGGACAACAGAAGCACTAAATATAGAGAAAGTGAAAAGAGGAAAATTAGCAGACAAAAGAAGCTTGGAAACCTTCAGACAACCGAATGAAACTACCATCCAAAATCTAGCATATCTCATACGGTATAAGAAAACACCTTTTCTCCTTCCTTAGCTGGTAATAATATAAAATTTTGAATGCACAATTAAGTTTATGTTAGCCAACACAATCAAGAACATATTGCGATCATAATCCAATGCCTCATCTCTTTATTACCTAATAAATGGTGACAGAAGAAAAGTGATCAAGGAAAACAAATTCCCTCATTTAGCACAATAGACCAGCAAAAAAAAATTTAGAGTTCCCAATGTGTTTTGATGATATGAATCATTTCTAAACATAAACTGAAGAAATAATCTTTCTGGGTGCTAAAGAAGTAGTCTTAACTCACTCAGATATACGACATCCCGATGAAAGGAACAAAGAACTTCAATTGAGCTAATCCTAATACTAATCTAAGACTACTACAGACAGGAAAGCACAAAAGCCCGACTTTTTCGGTTTTTATCTTCATTAATTTACACAGTATTCACAAAATTGGAATTGTAGAGCAATTAAAATTGAGAAATTCATAAATAAATAAAAAAAAGGTCTTACTTGGTGCCAGTTAAAAACACCTTTTTACCAAAAAGTTTCCTCTAAATGTAAAGACTAATTCTACAAATCCCACAATTCGACCACGGAGAACAAAATTCACTCCTACGCAACAGTACACTAAGATTCGAAAAAGTAAAAACCATACCATCCTCCGTAGAAATTACCCAAATTCTCAAAATTTAATTCAGAAAATATAACAAAAAAGAAAACATATAGTGGCACTAGTATTAAGAACCCAGAAAGCAGAACTTCAAAATTTACAACAACTCATATTAGAAATCTATGCAAAGAACACACTGAAGGTCAATTTTCTGAGAATAAAAGCAACCCATTTCCCAGTCTAAATCAAATTCAAGGAACAAATATCAAATAAAGCATAAGAATGAGACCTGAGTAACATCATCAGCAATGTTAAGCCCTTCGATCTCGGTGTCAGGCTTAACCGAGACAGCTTTACACACAACAGAGAAACCAGAAGAGTATCCTTTCCCATACTTAAGCTTCTTGAATCTCAGAGATGCAGCGGCAGTGTTAGTGGCGTGTCCAAAAAGACCCAGTTTGAGAGTGGAGGCAGAAGGGTCAGAGCAAGGCTTCTTCTTGGAGTTGCAGAGCTGAGAAGTCAACGGATTGAAGAGGATAGTGGAAGAAGAAGCGGCAGCCATGTTTTTCTTTCACTTTTTGGTGTGTTTCTAAAAGCCACAGATAAAATTTGTGCTTTGATTCGCTGCGTCCTCTGGCTTTTATATACGGATATACCTCACAATTACGCAAAATATTTAGCATATATATAATCAAGTAATCAACCAGATATTTTGTACCAAAAAGTGCATCCCCAATCATTCTAAATAAATCTCAAAATTATATTATTATATTTTAATTTTGATTTAATATATAAATTTTAATTTAGTGTACTTTGGTAAAATTTTAGTTGTGGTTCAAATAAATACATCAATTTATTTTTATATTAGATAAATATAATTATTTATATGTGCAATATATAAACATAAAATTATATTATATAAATAATTGTGTTAATAATTTATAAAAATTAGATCAAATCAAAATTTCATGTATAAAATCGTACAAATCAAAGTTTATGTATACAATTACACATTAAATCATAATTGATGTATAGTTTTAAGATTTATCCTAAAATTAATAATAACACACTTATAAAAAATTATTTTATTTTTTGAGGAAAAAAATATTTTTAAATATATATTAGATTTTTACCACTTCATAATGCGAGTAATAAATATTTATGTATATTTTATAAAAAATTTGAAAACGATAATTTTGAATCTTTTAAATTTAAATTTCTTAAGTTCATGTATAACCATTTAAATTATTTAAAAATTATAATTTTGAAGTTGATTTTTTTCTTAAAAGTTTTAAAAATAAAATACAATTAAATTTAAGGGTAAATATTTAGTAGACAAATTACTTTTTTTATTATTTTAAAATCAGCTTTAAAAAATTATCATGCGTTTCTTTTTTAAAATATTTAATTTTTAAGAATGTATATTATAGGGTGTAGTAAAAAATATAAAAATTAATTACACGACACTTATCACATTTTTAACTCGCTTGTTGAGTCTAAAATATTTTACTAGCAATGTATCAAATAATTATCCTTTTTAAATATTCTCCAATCAAAAAATTTAAAAACTTCACTGAGAGTATGTCAAATATTTTCTCAATTTTAAACCAGACCGTTATGACTAATTATTATAAGATATTATTTTTATATGAGAACCATATCTTTAATTCTTCTCAACATAATAAATACTTAAAAAAAAGATAAATATCAAATTTATACATAAAATTTGGTCCAATGTGCAACTTAATACATTAACTTTGATTTGGTGTGATTATATACATAAAATTTGAATTGTAGTTCATATGTATACATGAAAGGTTATTTTTTATTTAATTATACACATTTAAATAAATGAATATATACATTTATTTTCATATTGGATTAATATAATTATTTACGTATGCAATATATCAATCTAGAATGGTGCTAATTCGATAATGTAATTAGTGATTTGTCAAATTTTAATCAAATTAAAATTTCATGTATAAATAAAATCAAAGTTTATTTATAACATTACACATTGCATCAAAATTCATGTATAATTTTGATATTTATCCTTAAAAGAAAAGGAAAAATTAATATTAAATTTATTTACTAACTCAATCATAAATAGAGTGAAAAAATAATCATAAAAAATATATATTTAGGCTCAAAATTTTTTCTTAAGAAATGCTCGATCGCTCAAATTCAATTTTTAGATAATTAAATTGTTTTATTTAAATATTTTATATAAAAATAATAAAAGATAAAAACATAATTATATTAACAATCCGATTTTTATGTAATTTTTTATCATGTTATCGTAATACCAATTTAATTAGACATATTATATATATAAGTACAGATATAATACGTTAGAAATATTTAAGAAAATAATGTCTACATTCAATGAATGTAGAGGAAACTCAGTAGCCTTTCAAGGACCTCAAGAGTCCGTTTGTTCCACGACAAGGACAGAATGTGAAAAATTCCGAATGATGGAAAAAAATATAAAAAGAAATCATATACAAATTCGGTTTTTTTAAGGAAATATACAAATTCGTTTTTTATCCTATGAAATTGGTTAATTTCATTTCTCAAACTAAATTATAAAATTACTTCATGTATTTTTTTTATTCCATGCTTAAATTATTGGTATCATTTTCAATCTTTAAATAGAATGAAATAATATACTTTTTGCATCTTTTAATTCATAGTCTCAAAATTATTATAATAATAATTTCATTTTTTTAAATTTCATGGATGGTTTTTTGCATTTTGTGACGTAGATTATCATTTTTAAATTAGAATAAAACTAAAATTATTTCATTATAAAATTAGTATTTGTATTTTTCTCTCTTGCAAAGGAGAAGGGCATATATATATTTGGTGATATTAAAATTTTTTAATATTAGAATCTATGTGACGGCCCGATGGTTAAGTGTGTTCATCGCCTTAAGTGTAGTCTAGGCTCAAATCGTGTTAGTTGAAATTGTTATTCAGGCTTTGCTCTGTTATTGTAATTCACAAAAAAAATTGCAATATTAATTCAATAATTCAAAACACCAAGAATAAATAACTTTTATTTATTTATTTATTAAACATGAAATTTATTATAGATTTATTAGAATATTTATTTTTATATAATATTTAAAATTACTCATAATTATCTTCTTAATCTTTAAATAAAAATATAATACATTTCATCAAACTCACTTTATCCTACATTAATAACAATTTCAATACATTTGAGTTAAAGGCTAAATTCACATGTGTGTATATATATTACGATTTATAGATCTACTATTTATTTCTTTTAACTTTATAATGGTGATGGGTCTCAAAATTTTATGTGTACAATCTTTAGCCACAATGAATTTTATACGGAAGATATTTTATATGTGGAACATTACGTGTTTAATATAGATTTGATTGAAGCTGGTTAACATTAAGTGCTACTTCGAACAATCATTGTCTATCATTTTTTGGCAGAAGCTTCGTTAGTCAACACATGAGTTTTGCTACAATAATATATTTTTTTGTTAATTTATTGAATGTAAATAATTAAATAATTGATTTTTAAGTTTATGATTTAAGAGTATTATTTAATTGGATTAATGTTTTTTTTTCAAAGTATTCAATTAAATAAGTCTAGGACGTTTTATAAGTTAGATCAATTTTTTTATAATTTTTTTTCATAAAGTATGAAAACTAACTTTTAAATAATTAAAATAGATAAATTAAATTTTTAATTCTTTTTAAATTAAGGGATGAATTCAAAATGACCTCTTTATATTCTTTTTTTTAGATATTATAATTTTACTATATCCATATTACCATTAAAATTAGTCATTACAATCATTAAATTAAATGATTAACTAGGCTCAATGATAAGTTTAGACACTACCGTTTACACATTTTGTCAAAATAACCTTAAATATATTTTAAATCTTTTTTGGCCATCAATTTTTATTCTTTTTTTTATCAGATTTGATGAAAATACAGTTAAAATGATTAACATGATAATGTGGAATTTCATGTGGAATATTTTTAATGAGATGTAATATGTGCATTCATTTTGAAACATTTTTTTAGATAGTTCCGTTTATTTTTCTTTAAATTAAGAGTTAAGAGTTATTTTTTTATTTTCATGTATGATTTATTTTATTATTTCTCACATGTAATTAACTTAGTGGGTTACCTAAATAATAAATTACATCTTATTAAAATATCCCACAACATCCTTGTTAATTTTTTTAACATTAAATTTGTTAGAAAAAGTAATTTGAAAAAAAAAGAAAAAACAAAAGTTGATGGCAAAAAAAACTCAAAAATACAATTAAAACTATTTCGACAAAATATATAAACATTAATGATTAAATTTGTCATTTAACCAATTACCTCATAATCAAACTTAAACAAATTCGTTCACATAATTGACATAACTTGACTTAAACTTCGACCCTTTAAATTCCAAAACCTTATGATTTAGCCAACCTTTCTCTATATGCATAATTATTTTAGTGGCGAAAAACATAAAAAACGAGGCTGCTTTCTTTTGGGATACAGATTTATTATACTAATAATCATCTAAATTTATCTGATCATCAATTAACTAACATTAATATAAAAATATTCAAAAAATCAAGATAGACAAAATTAAATGAGTAACCATTTTTTTTTTCAAAATTTTTTTCGTACTGTTATGAAAATGGTTTCAATATTTTACTTTTTGGAATAATATAACAGACTATTGGGCAAGGTGGTGGCGGAATTTGAAATGGGTTTGGGTAACAAATGAGTCATCAATCCAGCCATAAATTATTAACCAAAAACTTTGAGATCCAGTCAGAAGCAAAAGCTATAAAGAAATCAACAATTTATTGAACTCTAATAAAATGAATAAGTAACCAATCTGATTACACACACAGTAGAGATAGACAAGCAATACAGTACAATACCAAGAAACATAGTGGGATTTACCAAACAAAAATGAAGACTAAAAAATAACAGATTAATTGCTATCTTTAAACTTGGAAAGGCCAAGGCCAGTTCTTCAAATCCTCATCTGCAACTTTCCCATTCCCCTGTTTCAATGAACCTCCATTGCCCACCCCGTGGCCTTCCACCAAAACATAGTACCTCAACACAAACGCCAGCCCCAAAACCACCCACTGCAAGAAGAAAACAGCCACGCATAACCCGCCAGCCAGTTTCAATATCAAAACCCCATCATCTTCCCTCACGTAAGACCTCAAGTACCCCAAGAAATCCGACGTTCGGGTCATGATAAGCACCGAAACAGAGCCTTCGAATATTGATGTCAGCACCATCGACACCATGTAAGCCAAGTAGCGTTTGTTGGAACCCGAAATGGCGACGGAGCAACCCAAGACGGCGGCGGCGATGGTGATGACATGGAGGAGAATAAGGAAGAATCCGCACAGGGAAGGGAATAAGCGGAGGGAAAGGGTGAGGAAGACGCAACTGGAGGCGGCTCCCAATAGAAGGTAATTGCTGATTAAGAAGATTTTGTGGGTTCTCGTGTGGGATTGTGTTACCGAATTCTCGACTGAGAAACCCATTGATAAGAACTTGGGATTTGAGTTTTATGAGAGAATGAAAAGGTAAAGTGTTTGAATCAAAATTTCAAGCTTGAAATTTTGTTTTCCTGGAAAAGATTGAAGCTTTTTTGATGAATGGAAGTAAGGAGATCTAGCAGAGTATATAAAGGGTTTTGAATAACGTTCGAATTTATGTACCAAAAGATGTTAACGTTCGAATTTTTCAAATGGATAAAACTGGAAATGTGAACGTTGAGAAAGAAATTCACAAGCTTTGTAACGGCTAGTTTTAGCTCTTTTATTCTTTTATTACGAAGTGCTTCAACAAAATAAAACAAATATACAACCTGTCTGTTATCTTTTTTATATCATTTTGGTCTTGAAAATGGTGGCCCGAAATTACTTTTTTTAGGGTAAATATGCATTTTGATTCTTAAACTTGGTTTTAATGTTCAAATTGGTACTTAAGGTTTTCTTTTTGTCTAATTAGATACTTGAACTTGGCCGTTTGGTTCAAATTAATATCTGAACTTGGCTTTATAGTTCAAATTGGTTTAAATAAGTCATTTACTATGAGTACTAATTTAAAAAAAAAACCAAGTTTACGTGCCAATTTGAACTAAGATGACAAGTTCATGTATCTAATTGGAAAAAAAAGTTTAGGTACCAAATTAAATCTTAAAGCCAAATTCAAATACCAAAATATATATTTACCATTCTTTTAAATAATAGCACATGTTTAAATTTCATTTTATATTTTCATTCAAAATGAATGAATGAAATTAAAATTTAGATATAATCAAAAAATTAAAATTAAATTTATTTGCTAAAAACAAAGTTTGAATCTTCTGTACGGTTTTATTCAAATAAAAGAAATTAGATCTTTATATATTTGAATATTAATACCAGTTATGACATTTTAAAACATCCTCTAAATATATATAAAAAAAACCCACTAATTTGCATATCCGTGTGTTTATTAAAATACGTGTAATTATTTTTATGAATTTATTTAATATTTTATAATGTTTCTACAATAATTTATTATGAAATTAAACCATGCTGATTTATTAGCAAGTAATACGTGACATACGTGACAAATGTCTTAAAATAGATTTAAAACTAATAATTATTTAAAAATTCTAATTTGTTATATATATATATTATATATGAAATGATATGTGCATGTATGTTATCATATATATTAAAAATAAAATAAAACAATTTATTTTCTCTTAGTTTTTTCCTGATGAATTTGAGAAAAAATAAATGCTATATATATGTGATTCCTAAATCAAATTAAATTAAAATATTATATGACATGAATAAGAGTGAGGTATATAAAATGATAATTAGATTAAATTAATTGCTATATAATGTGATTAAATTAAAATGTTATATAATGTAATTAAATTAAGTTAATAATGGATCCTAAACTGTCCTTTAAATCAATGTTTTCATATACGTCCACGTACATTCTTTTATATGATATATATATGGTTGTTGCATGCAATTATATTATTTTATGATTTGTGTTGAGATTTAAATTTTAATTATAATTTAATGCATTATGCATAAAGTGGTTTATTATTAAAATTTTTATTATTGTTAATGTTAAGAAAACTATATTTAAAACTTAAATTAAAAAACAAATTTACTTGAAATTCAAAAAACTATTTAGAACTCAATATTTTTATATATACTCTGGTCGTTTTTTTATATAATATATACTATTTTTTCGAAAGAAAGATATATAAAACAACTTATTCCAAATGAATATTTTAATATATTGAACTTAACACTTGAGTCTGAAACCTACGCAAAAACCTAAGATTCAATGTTTGAAGATGAGCGGTGCCCATGAGTTTTTCTTGGACTTGTATTTCTTCCGGTTTCATTTCAAATGTATTAAAAATTTATGCACTTTTCTTGTATTGGTAGATGGATTAATGAATGCAGTTTTAACTTTAATTTTTTTTGATTAAATCATAGTTTAATTAATATGGGTATTATTATAATGGTAGGAAGATGTCGAATGTACTAAAAATTTTAAAAAATATCACTAACATTTAGTTTGAAAGTAAATGACAAATGCCAACAATACAGAAGTGAGTAATATTTCCATATCAGTTATTTTGTGTATTTTGTGTTTTGAATAAGTATTAAATGATTTTTGTTTTAATTAAAATGTCAATGTGTTTTTGATTGTTTTTATGATCTTGAGTCGTTTCGGTTGACACTAACTCGTATGTGTATGTATATGTATCAATTTATACGAATTTTTTAAAGTTTTAAACTATTCTTATTTTTACTTTTATAATTACATTGGAAATAATTTATATTAAAATAATTTTAAAAACTTTAATTTTTGAACACCAATAAAATCAAATCATGTGATCAATTTTTAAAGAAATAAAAGTAAAAATATATATAGTAGACAATCTCTTCCCAAACTCAATTTACTTTAATTAAATTATTTAAAAAACTAAAATTTATTCTTTTGCATTATTATTAAAAAATATAACCATTCGTCTTTTTTGTTGACGTACTTTGATTCTGCCAAGCGCTTGACGAATATAGGTGGAGAGGTAAATCACCCGGCTGGTAGATCACACAAATGGCAACCTTAGATAGCAAGCACAGTTCAGATCTGCTTATCGCTACCACACAAACCAATGATAGGTTGATTTGGGACGGAATATGGATTAATTTTTATATCCTGTGTGACCGAGACTTATACGGGATCCGTCGAGAAGTTGTATTTAAGTTCTTTTCGAAATCGTATTGGTGCCCTTCTAAAATCATTACGCACCACCGCTTCTGTTTGCAGTTCATGCCATTGATGAGAAGAAACGAACCGTCGGGATTCAAAATTCAAACTCATATCTGTTATCATTCGAGGATATTTATATGAGAGAAAGAATCAAGCTGGGCATTTTTAATTCATTTTTGGGCTTTGTTTATCAGAAGATCTTCTTGGAAACAACAATGGATTTTAGGTTTTCGAAAGCCCAAATTCTGCAACCACCTGGAACTTTCTTTTTCTTTCCATCCAAACAGCGACAAAATGTATCATATCAGACCCAACGTTTTCAGAGCATTCTCGATTCTGTCACGTGTCACCACCCAACCCCCAAGCTTGCACCACTCACTGTCAGACTTCGCTCTCGTTTCTTCTAATGACACTCCTTATATTTTCTCTAGCTCAGCTTAAAGCCTTCGATTTGCTTTCTTCACAAAGAATTTTGGATGTTTTTCTTGGTTTCTCAGTTTCTCAATATAAAAAAACCCTTCTTTATCCACTTACAATTATAATTGTTGATATCTTTTATTACGTACGCTTGCAAAAATGGCGTCTTCGACTGCCCAAATCCATGTCCTTGGAGGTATGGGTTTCGATTCTTCGAGAAAACCCAACCAACATTCATCCAGAACGGTTTTCTTCGGGCAGAGACTGGGGAAAACATCGCCGTTAAACGCCACCTTCTTACGACTCGCTAAAACCAAAAACAGCAACGGTAAAGGGTACAATGTTGGGCCGGTGAGAGTTGTAAACGAGAAAGTGGTGGGAATCGATCTCGGGACTACTAACTCCGCCGTGGCGGCCATGGAAGGGGGGAAACCCACCATAGTTACCAATGCGGAAGGGCAAAGAACGACGCCGTCGGTGGTGGCGTATACAAAGAGTGGAGATAGGTTGGTTGGGCAGATAGCGAAACGACAAGCCGTGGTGAACCCTGAAAATACGTTTTTCTCAGTGAAGAGGTTTATTGGAAGGAAGATGTCGGAAGTAGACGAAGAAGCCAAACAAGTTTCTTACAAGGTTATCAGAGATGAAAATGGAAATGTTAAGCTTGAGTGTCCTGCCATTAGTAAACAATTCGCCGCCGAGGAAATTTCAGCTCAGGTATATTATATCGCTTGCTTCTTACTTAAGTTGACTTAGTTATTAAGTTATTTAATTTGGCGCTTGTAATTGTAATTGCTGATATAGATAGTTGTAACTTAAAAGGAAAAGCAACTTGAGTTAGAGTTTGATAATTGAGTCGAATTCGAGATCTTTATCTGAACTCGAATAGCTTATGAACATAAGTGTCTTGTATAGTCTCCGTCCTAGTTCTCTGTTAGAAATTTAAAATCTTTCTATGTTAAAGGATTGTTTTTACTTTTGGATATAGGTATTGAGAAAGCTTGTTGATGATGCCTCGAAGTTTTTGAGCGAAAGTGTGACCAAAGCTGTTGTTACTGTCCCTGCTTACTTCAATGATTCCCAAAGGACAGCAACAAAGGATGCAGGCCGAATTGCTGGGTTAGAAGTGCTCCGGATTATCAATGAACCTACTGCTGCCTCTTTGGCATATGGGTTTGAGAAAAAGAACAATGAAACCATCCTTGTTTTTGATCTTGGAGGTGGTACTTTTGATGTGTCAGGTACGTTGGCCGCTCGAGAAACTCTCTGCATGCATCATTAAATTCTATGTTACGTTGGCAAATACTTTGTTGTGTATTTGTTTATATGTTACAGTGCTTGAGGTTGGTGATGGAGTGTTTGAGGTGCTCTCTACATCTGGAGACACACATTTGGGTGGTGATGACTTTGATAAGGTAGGTATATGGATGAACGGACATTCTTCTTTGTGTTTTGTATTGTTCTAGTGCTGAAGCATGTCATTGTAACTTGTTTCACTTGCAGAGAATTGTTGATTGGCTTGCCGAAAACTTTAAGAGAGATGAAGGGATAGATCTTTTGAAAGACAAACAAGCTCTTCAGCGGTTAACTGAAGCAGCTGAGAAAGCTAAAATGGAGTTATCAACTTTGACTCAGACAAATATAAGGCATCACCCTCCCCCTATTTTTTTTGTGTCTTTCATTTGTGAAGAATTCTTTGTGTTGCTTATTAACGGAGCTTTTTTCTGTTCCAGCTTGCCTTTCATTACTGCCACTGCAGATGGGCCTAAACACATCGAGACCACACTTACCAGGGTCAAGTTTGAGGAATTGTGCTCAGACTTACTTGACAGGTAGGTTTTACTACTTTGATCTGTTTATTTAAAAAAAAAAAAAGGTGAGGCAAAATCATATTGTTACTAAATTTTGGGCCTAATCTCTTGAGATTTTAAGTTTCTCGTCTATTTAATATATTTGTAGGCTCAAGAAACCAGTAGAGAACGCCCTGGGGGACGCAAAACTTTCCTTTAAAGACATAGATGAGGTGATTCTTGTTGGTGGTTCAACACGAATCCCGGCTGTTCAGGAACTTGTAAGGAAGATGACTGGCAAGGAACCTAATGTGACAGTCAATCCAGATGAAGTTGTCGCATTGGGGGCTGCAGTTCAGGTGGGTTTTTTCAAGTTACATTGAAAGTTCTAAATTACTGTCTTCCTTTTGCAGTTGAATGTGTTAGTGTGGGTTATAGATTTTGCTATGACTTGTCTTATTTTTGTTTGAAGTTCTATTTTTAACATTATTCCTTCTTTCTCCTAATCGTTGTAGGCTGGTGTTTTAGCTGGAGATGTCAGTGATATTGTGCTTTTGGATGTGACACCATTGTCACTTGGTCTAGAAACTCTTGGTGGTGTTATGACCAAAATTATACCAAGAAACACTACACTGCCAACCTCCAAATCAGAAGTGTTCTCAACCGCTGCTGATGGTCAGACAAGTGTTGAGATTAATGTACTTCAAGGTGAAAGAGAGTTTGTTAGGGATAACAAATCTCTGGGCAGCTTCCGGCTTGATGGGATCCCACCAGCACCACGTGGAGTTCCGCAGATTGAAGTCAAATTCGACATTGATGCCAATGGTATCCTTTCCGTCACTGCTGTTGATAAGGGAACTGGGAAGAAGCAGGACATCACTATTACTGGTGCCAGTACCTTGCCCGGTGATGAGGTATGCATATCTGATATTTCTGTTGTGGCTCAGATGAACTGCTCTTAAATCTTGAGCTGCTTCACAAATTATATTGGAGATGCCTTTGTTTGATAAACCATTTCCGAATTCTGTCATAATATGCAGGTTGATAGAATGGTAAAGGAAGCTGAGAGGTTTGCACAGGAGGATAAGGAGAAAAGAGATGCTATAGACACGAAGAACCAGGCAGATTCTGCTGTATACCAGACAGAGAAGCAGCTGAAAGAACTTGGAGACAAGGTACCCGGTCCAGTCAAAGAGAAAGTGGATGCAAAACTGCAAGAGCTCAAGGATGCCATTTCTGGGGGCTCGACACAAGGTATGAAGGATGCCATGGCTGCCCTCAACCAAGAAGTAATGCAGCTTGGCCAGTCACTCTACAACCAACCCAGTGCTGGCAGTGCTGCTGGCCCTGCACCTGGTGGCGAAACTGGACGTTCAGATTCATCAAACAAGGGGTCAGATGAGGATGTAATTGATGCAGATTTCACTGACAGCAAGTGAAAACGGGTTTCAACCATGAATGAGAGGACTCATTTCGAGTTCCGATATGGAGGTTGGGGATTGAATTTTGTATCAGTTTTGTTCCATGCTAGTGAAAGAAAAGTAGAAAAACCAATTTTAGGATTGTAGAGGATGGAATACCATATATAGAATGCCCAATAGTAAATTTGCCTGGGTGATGAGCCTGTGATATAAGTTGTTCAGTAAGATGGATATCTTGAATTCACACTTGTATATAACGAATGAATGTTAATGGATCTTGTATCGAGCACTGCCTTCTCTGTATAAGTAACATCATCGTAATTTTGCTTTTCTCAAACCTGAATGTAATCATTATCACCTTACAAGATTATTGATGTATGCCCCCTTGAGAATTTTGGGTTAGAATTGGCTGAAATCCTAAATGATACCTTAAAATTCAAAGCCATATAATTACATGTGTCACGAGTGCTGAAAAATATGCATCAATATTCAAGGGTCCATCCATTGTTGACAAACGAAACTTGCTTACTGTTATCATGGCTGTTGATAGTATTGCCCATGGATTGAGGTTCAAGGGCTCGTTTGCAAACACATGCATCACAGAGAAGCACCATAGCCAGAGTAAATAACACCATCTCCCTTTTCTAACACAAGTATGGAGACAAAAAGCTTCTGAGAAAAGGAAAATAAGTCTTTTAGCTTTGAAGAGTTAAAAAATCTCCACTATCCGTGTATCTGGTTAACTATCATAAAGTTGATGGCCATTTATTTTCAAGGATTAAGGTGGTGCTTGCATCAAGCTAATAGCCAATAGGGCTGGCAGAGGACTTGAATTCCATATCCAACAGGAAGCAGAGCTTCGAGCAATACCAACCCTTTGTCCATTTCTATGCCACGTGCCCAAGGGGTAAGCAAGATAGGTCAATCATACGCAAGCATCAGAAGATTGGACCCAAAAATGTCAACACCTAAGCAGATAAACAGAATGGTTAAATCTCTTATGCATAAAGACTGCATACCCTAATATTCTAGTTTTACGGGAAAATGATAAATAACCACATAGTAATAGCATGTTGTTCATTGATAGTTAACAATGTGAAAATTAATCCATAACAAAAGTATGACATATGACTGCACCTATTTCTAACCAAAACCAACTTGGAAGTCTGGAAATAATTACCGAACTTCTTTATTGGTTGTGGTTGATATGATTTGTTTGATGACTATTATAGAACTCCATTGATCTAACTTAATGTAGAGGACTTGATTTTACGGTTTAGATAGGTCAGTCTTTATGTAAACTCTTTGTTTACTATATTTGAGCGAGCCAGGTCAACTTGCATTCACCAATCTGATGATCAATTAAGATATTTTATTGCAAGAAAAATGTACTACACCTATGCTTCAGAGAGATCGGCTTTCTCATTCCTTGGAGCCATTGTGTCGGCAGATGGATCTTCTGAATCGGATGGTTTAGATTCATGCTTTGCAGCAGCCTGCAACACTCGGCTCTGAACATCTGACGATGAGGGTGAGGTTGGAAGTCCAATGCCATTGGTTTCTAACTTCCCAGAAACCCATGAAAATGCCTGAGCTCCAAATGTGACAGGAGCTAGCAACAACCTTCAAGAAGCATTTTAGTTAGATGAACAAACTGCTGTAGGAAGGATGAAGATTCTTGATCCTTTATCCATGAGTAAGATAATAACTATGCAAAATTACACATGAAATACCTAATAACTTAATGAGCAGCTAACTCATAGACGACCCAAACAGGAAGGCCAAGGTCAAACAATTCTACTTAATGTGAAAAACCAACAGTCAAAAAGACATTTTTGAGTCTCAAGTTCATAAGTTTTATTTAGCTCTCATCATTCTGCAGACAAAGAACATGCCACCCTCGAAATTAATGCATCAGCAACAGTTATCACAACCATTTTTTGACAATGGTATCATATAAGCTATACCGTTAATGTCCATATAGTTTGGACATGGGTATCAGACACGGGTGTTCAAGAAAAATCATGAATCTGAGCAATGTAGCTAAAAACAGTCTTTTTAACATCACAAATATCAGCATTGTAAGTGTTTTGAAGAGGGGTGTACCTTATGTCTTTCTTCAGATCCTCAGAGCTCTCATATGAAGAGACCCGCCCATAAATGGTCTGGTCAAAACACAAGCGACAATAATGAAGATTTAGAATCACCAATATCAATAGGCTAAATTTATATGAACTGCTAAAGTATCATCTTCAAAGTAAAATATAGGACAAACTGAACGAAGGATGTTCAGCATTAAAGCCTCAATTTACAACAATAGTTCAAAGCAACAGCAGTTTTTTTTTCCTTTTTCCCAAATAGATTCAAAACATCAAAAGTTTGTTCTAATTTTGACAAACAAGGAAATTGATACCAAATACCAAGAACTTGACAAGAACATGTTAAACCAGGAGGTTTGCATACCAGGACTAGGCCAAGAACGCCAATAAGCTGTAATGATTTCTCCCACTCTGAAAAAAGAAATGGAACATCAGTAAACATAAAAACGAAATAAAGTAAATAGTTATGAAGTGCAAATTCATAGAAAAATACCTTGAAAATGATATTAACAAATAGAAACTTACCACAAATATGCATTAGAGAAATACTAAGAAGTGCAAAATGCATATTGGTAGAATACTTTGGGATAAGTCATAATCAATCATTGCTTCCAGGTTTCAATTTAACAAACAAAGAAGGAATTGATATTTCAAGGAAGGACAAGATACACACCTAGCAGTGCGTAAATTGCTGCTACTAAACCCTGCCACAAAGATATACATTAGCATTTGATGGTTTTAAGTTTCAACCGATATGGTTCACAGGTTTCAAGTAAGGACAATGATGACATTGGACCACCTTACTAGATACCACACATACTTCAAATATTACTTGAGCTAGAGTAATAACAAGAATACCCTTCTTTAGATAGTACATAAAGTAAACTATAAAAACTATATATCACAAAAGGAACCTGAGACTTACCACACCATACCCAAGAACTTGCACCCGAGAAGGACTAATTTCTTCTAATATTGCCTCAGCTTCCTGTGGTGAACACAAGTCAAAATTCATTACATTAATTAAAAATAAAATAAAAAACAGTTGAAAACATTTTATTCAAAATATTCAAGGATGGAAATTTGGGATTCCTAGATCAGTAATAATTTGGTTTGGAAGTGTCTTATATTAAGGTAGGATGTTCTAGCACTAGCCAATCAGATTTTAAGATGCTTAACGAATATGGATATCTTAGCTGTTTGTTCCCCTATTTCTTCTTCATTGCACCATTACGTAGTCAGCAAGATAGACCTTAATAGATAAATGCGTCTATATGCAAATGGGAGTGTTAAGTAGTAGTATTTCTGTGCTCACTAACATTTGAGGTTGAAGTGGTTCTGCATTCATGTTAGCCTCTTCATCTATAATTAACTTCCTTTAGGTTGGATGCCAAAACAAAGTAGAATGCGGTTCACCCATTCTTTTGTTCAACCTTAACCCAGGTTTTGTACGCTTAGTTTAGTGGTTGGAACATGTATAACCACTAACCAGATGACATAAAATTTCAATTATATCCTTGGATAACCTTTCGAATTGGTAAAGCTTTCCCAACAGTTTAAAAAGGAAAGAATACTCTTCATTCAAACATATCATCCATGCTGGGGACGTTTAAGTTGTAACTTTTTGATACAGTTCTTTGAACATCAGCTATAAAATAGCTATTGTACTTGGTAGCAGTAGCATTAATATTGCAGATGAAATGAGACTAAACTATCTAAATCAATCAGATTAAAGTAAGAGGAATTGATTATTTTCCGCACTGACCAAGTATATTCTAATAAAGTATGTTACTTTTCTCCATCCTTTATTCTTGGTCCAATATTTTATGGATAAACTTCAGGCAGTTCTGTCTATAACATACAAACTCAGAGATAGTTGAGGCCTTCTAAGTGAAAGAGAAAGAAAATACAATCAATTAAATCATAATTTTATGAGTCAACCTTGGGCATTTTCTATATGAAAACTTCCACAAATACCTCATTGAGTATAGTAAGCGCTGTCTCTGGTTTGAGTTCCTTAATTCGCAGTCCCTGATTGACCCAAGACTGGAAGCCACCCTGGACCAGATATGGTTTCTGTGATTTAAAACCCAAATTAAATATTAGTTTATGCAATCAGTTTCACAATACCGAAAAACCTACATAAGTCACTAAATGCTTTCAGTAAGTCCTCAAGAGGTTAGAAGATAGGATATCTAGGGAAAAAAAAAAGGAGTTAGATTAGACTGAGAGAGCAGGCAACAATGCAATATTCAGATTCTGAAAAGATATATTAGGATTTAGGGATTTAACCATTTGAGGCCTGCATATTTCAGTTTGATTTTGATCATAAAACTATATCAGACCAAATTAATTGAAAATTTCAACTTTAACTAGATTTCACCTATGCTGGTTATTTCAATTTGAACTGAACACATTCATGCCTTAGATCAAAGACTCTCTCAAATATCTAACCATAATATTTCAGAGAAGGTACTGTAATATCTGT
Source organism: Gossypium hirsutum (assembly GCF_007990345.1). NCBI lineage: Eukaryota > Viridiplantae > Streptophyta > Magnoliopsida > Malvales > Malvaceae > Gossypium > Gossypium hirsutum. The sequence continues at coordinate 51,301,006 of NC_053445.1, forward strand.
TACATTCTAGTTGCCAGACACACGATGCTAAGACATGTATGTTAATTCATGAAAAAAAACACATCCACCATCTGAGTTCCAGGTATCATAACTCTCTTCTTTTCCCCTAGTTTTGGGTATTTCAAAGCTATTTTCTTAAAGGAGAACTTTGGAAATTCAGACCTGCTTACCTTAACCCCAAGTTTTCTCAATGATCTTGCAATTCCTTTGGAACGACTACCATCAGCATCCATAATTATGACCTTTGACCTGTCCTACAAGTGGTAGAAAAAGAAAAAATATATTATGATATTCTATTCAAAGGCCAATAACAATGGCCAGGCCCAGTAGTTAACTTTAGCTAGATACAATAAGAAGATTCTGGATGCGAATGATAAACCTTGGGACAAATGGAAATAGCTTAGCATAAGTTTATAGAAATGAGCTCAAGGTCTTCTTTCACTCTTTCTGCAAAGCTCTAGCTTAAAAAATGAACTAAAACCAGTGAAGAGGTAAACAATGAAAAACAAGAAGATACAAACCTCAACAATTTTCAAGTTTCGAATAACAGTGGCAATCAAGGTGTCATCAAGGTCCCTTCTGCTCTTCAATAGTTTCCGTATTGAGCCATTAACCTGAATGAAATGAAAACCACAAAGGGCAAGGCTTCAGGGAAAGTTAATAAAAGTAAATACCAATATGCATTGTTTATTTAGCAAAAGCAATATTTGGCACTAAGCAACAGAGAAAATGTATTGAAAATTTGAATTTTAAGTAAGATAGTGATTTTCAAATAGACCTCAGGTAAAGATACACTAGCGTAACGAGACCGAGCTGCTCGCCGAAGATCAGGAATGCCGTCTTTCTCCCTTAAGACCTTGACAAAGTTAATGCCCAAAAATAAGCCGCTTCAAATTCAATAGAATGGTAAAAACAACTTTTAACCTCACAGAAAATAATAGATTATTAACCATCTACAAGGGCAAATAACACCCAAGGAAGAGGGCATGAGAGCACTATGAGAACTAAGTTGATTAAGTCTCTTTGAATAGGATCTCAGAATACATAACATAATTCATGCTAGAAAATAGGAAGCCCAAATTTGAGCTTTGCTCGGATGGGGGGTGGGTAGGCTTAATACAGAGATCCTAAGTTTGAGCTTTAGTGCTTTATTGTCATACCCAGGAAAAAAAAAGGCAAAAAAAGTTTATGGTATCTTGCCTCAGGCCGGACATCAATAAGTAAAACATTCTCCTTTCCAGACAAGAGCTCCAAAGTTAGTTGAGGAGATAAATCCCCATAGTAACCACCGTATGCCCATACCCGGTAAAACACCCTGCACAAATCTGATACAAAATATAAACTCCCCTTGCAAAAATGAAAATATTCTCTAAAACTTATAATGAAAGTGAGCACATAAGAACATTCATACCATAAAGTGGCTGAGGTGCCAGTGAGAAGGAAAAAAGGGACAACGGGATCATTTGGGTCAAAGCCTAGACTCCTTTCCAGCCCCTCAATACCAATGTAAACCTGCTTACAGCAAACAGAAATTAAAAGAAGAAGAAGACGAAGAAGCTTACAACAGAATAAATAACGAATTTGATGAAAAAAGATCTATCCTTGAACTAGAAAATAGAATCCTAAGGGATTTTATAAGCTTGGACTCATTGTTCTATCTTTAGTAAAATAAATTCCTATCAGTCCCAACTACTCACTGATATCAACAAGCAGAAGTCTGTTAGTGGATCATCCAAAAACATTAAAACCAGGAGTATATGAATACCAAAGGATACCTGTTGCAGGGCATCCCCAATAGGCTTTAAGGCTTTTCCTGTTCTCTCTTCATACAAAGTCAGTGTGTCTTTGATCTCTGGTGGAAGACGTTCCTTGGCAGAAGCATAATAATATACGAAAGTGGAAGCCCCGTTTGATAAAGAATCCTCCACTACAACAATTGTACGCCTCAACAAGTCAACAGCAAATATGTTAGCTTTACTTGATGCTTCCTTCATGTCATTTGACAAGTTTGAAAGCTTATTGTTAACTAAAACTTGAGCATTATCTACAGCTTCAGAAGTACTCGTCTTAACAGAAGTTATAGAAGAAGTAATTTTTTCCAATAAGTTTTTCACAGCATTCTCTCCCTTGTCTAGCGAAGAGTTGACAGACTTGTTAACCCCAGCCAGAAAATCATCAAGACCAGTTTTCACACTGGATAGTGAATCATTATCAAAGTTCACGGAGCTAGATGCTGCAGTTGGAGTTTCAGGTATTGTGTCAATAGTTGATATGGTTTCAGGTCCCTCCATCCCTGTGTAATTATTTACATTTTCAACCGACTGGTTTGACAAATCCACAAGTTTCTCTTCTGCAGAAGATATGCTAGAATTTTCAACATATTTCAGTTCTACATCTGTGGGTGACATTATTGCTTCAACTGAAGAACTCCATGCATTAGAAATTTTGCATTTAACATCAACCAACTCATCTGGGCAAGAATAACTGTTAATCAGGTCCATGGATACTCGTTGTTCAGTGCTTTCAACAAAATCGGAGTAGAAAGATTTTGTTGCTTGTGGTTTAAAATACATTCTATGGAGATGATTTCCATTTGACATGCCCAAAGCAGATTTGTCTTGAGAACTACATCTGAACTGAAAGTCCTTCTCATATGGAGTGAAAGGCCGGAAACCTCCATGGAAAGAAATCTGCTAGAGGCATCATTTCAAATAACGAGGGAACAACTTCTTAGATGACAATTAAGCAATAACATTTTAAAGATATGTCACGATTCGGTGAATACATTTGTTACACAAGAAAATTTATACCTTGACAAATGAAGCAAGATAAAACAAACGACATGAAAACTATGTCATTAAAAACTTCAAACAGGAGAAGATATAAGTAACCTTTGCTGACACACGACACTCCCTCAATGCAGCACTATAGCTATCCAACTAGTAAAAACTCGTCAAATACATGAATGAACTACTTCTTGAAAAACAATTAAGCAAAATGATTTTAAAGGTATGTCAGGATTTGGGAAAAAATGTTTACACAAGAAAAGGCATACCTTGAAAACGGAGGCAAGATAAACAAGCAACATATGATCTTCTACTAATATCCTAATAACATAAATTCTCAAAATGAATAGGACATATTAAAGGCTTCAAACAGAATAAGATATGGTCTTTACTAACATAAAGCATTCCCCTCAATGCAGCTTTATCCCTTACTAACCAACTAGTATAAACTCCTCAACGATCGAGTGTTCCATAAGCAGTTAAATTTCATAACTTGAAAGTTGAAACATTCAAGAATTCAAAAATGATTTAAACCCATTGACTCAAAAATGCAATACAATCGAGTCAGATAGTGTATAGAAGAGGAAAATTTATGGTTCAAGACAAGGAAAACTCCACCTGAGAATGTGAAGAACAACCAGCAGCGGCTGAGCAAACAGGCAACATTGATAAAATGTTTCCCAATAGCGAACAAAACTTGGTAAAATTCAACGAACTTTGGTATCCGCTAAAATTCAAAAAAAAAAACACGTCAATCTCAAATATGTAGACACCGGATTAATGAAAAACACCAAGATCAAAAGATGAAATCTGGGGAAAGAACAAAAAGGACAATTTTTTAGGAAAGTTCAGTCAAATGAATCAAAAGTATCAATCTTCGAGTATTTTTTTTATATTTCTTTACACTGATTCCTTTATTAGGTTTCTTCAAATTCAATCTCTAGACCATATTGCATTAAACAACACCCAAATTGCAGAAAAAAAAAACCAAAAAGGACAAAAGGGTTCTTCAACATGGGATTCCAGAGAACTATATAAAGATCTAAAGATAAGATCAAATATTGAAATGGGTACCAAGTAATTCAATCTCTAATGCAAGTTTATAACAAAATTGAAGGCAGCTGAAACTATAAACAAGTTGAGAAATGACTGAGTTGAAAATGAACTGTTTAATGTATAGTAGTGAGAAGGAAGGAGACTGGAGAGAAATGGGTGACGATGGAAAATCGTGTGGCTCGTTGAAGCTATTAGCTTCTTCTTCATCTTTTTAATGGCTGACTTGGCGCCACTCTTCGCCACTTGTTTTGTGAGGGACAAATTTTCATATTCGCGTTTCACCGTCGATTTTGTCTAGGGACGATAAAAAACATTAAAATTATCTAAAACCGATTAATTGAATGGGTTATTAGCGAATAGCGATAGTTTCACAAGGCCCTACCCGAAATTTTACCACACCCCATCAACTCAAAGTTGAATGATTTAGGCCAGTTGTTCGTTTCTTTTCAAAATAAGTGATTTTGAAAAGTAATTTTGTAAAATGGTTTTGAAAATTTTAGTTTAAAATTTGAGTGTTTAGTATTGTTGTTAAAAAGTGTGAAATAAAATGTTCATTTTAAACATGTTATTATTAAGTAATAAATATGTATTTAAATAATATTTAAATTAGTTAATATTATTATATTTTAATAAGAATATAGAAAAATTATTATAACTTGTTGTTAATATTTTAATATATGAAATATAAATTTTAAATATTTTTAAGCAATAAATATTAATTATTTATAAAATTTAATTAGAATATATAAATATAACCATTAAATATTTAAATATAACCATTAAATATTTGTAATTAGTATTTTAAAAAATATATTTTTTATTTTTAATTAATAATTTTAACACATTTGTAATTAAGCACAAAAAAAGGAAAATACTATGTTATTGGAGAGGTGAAAAAGTAATTAAGCACCAAAAGTGTTTTTGGGAGAGGAAAAGTTTAAATTTTTAGTTTCTCCTTTTCAAAAGTGCTTTAAGCTAAAAATTTAAGCTAAAAGCAGCTTGTTCTTCACAGCTTTTTTTCCAAAAGTACTTTTGGAGTAGAAGTACTTTTTTAAATAATAAAGAACTGACCCTTAATTCAATTAGTTGATAATTTAAATTTGTTAATCTCATATTTGAATTTATCCGAATTCAAAATTCATCCAATCTAAAATTAATTTAAACTCAATAAAATGATTTAATTAAGTAAATTGAAATGATTCAATCATCATCAAGACTAATTCAAACCTTATCATTTAAAATTAATAATTTAAAGTTTATAAACTTTAATACTAAAACATAAAACAAAAGTTTTAACTTCAACCAAAAATCGCGTATTAAATTAAATTTAAATAATTAAATAATGAAAATTTAGAGGGAAGTACAGTGAGAGAACAAAGAATATCAACCTCTTTCAATTATACAACATGCATTTTAGCAATGTAAAGGAATTGGACTTTTATGCGGATCTAAATGAATCGTCTTGTTTATAGTGACGAATTTTATATGTGTTCTTAATAAAAAAAATTATCAAATACTCAACTTGAAATGAAAAAATGTAAAGGGTGAACTTCATTCGTTTTAGTCACTTAACTAAAAAAAATACATATTGGTCACTAAAGTTTTAGAAATGTTTTTTTTTGTCACTCAATGGTTAAGCCACATTTTTTTAATTGGTATAATAATAATTTTAGTCCTTATTTTTATACTTTCTATCAATCTAATCCTCATTATATATAAAATGATAAAAAATGAATTTCTTTTTTAAAATTTAGAAAACTCTAAAAAAAATAAAAATAAAAGTAGATAAAAATTTCAAAATTAGATTAAGCAAGAGAAAATTGTTAAACTCTCCCAATTTTCTATCTATATTACATGTATAGAAATATAAAATATCTAATCTTTAAAGAAAAAAGAAAAGGATAAAAACAATCAAGCAAAATGATTGTTTTTTTTATTTTTATTTTTTACCTCTTATGTTTCTTGACACAACTTTTTTTGTCATAGGAAAAGAAAAAATTGACAATATAATTTATTTTTACAATATTGGTTTTAAAAAATGATTTAAATGGATTAAATTTTTGAACTGAGTCTGAAAAAAAAAAGTTCATGATTTATTTTGTATTTATTAGGTTAAAAAAATGACATCAAAATAATTTTTAAAGCTTTTATAATATAAAATTTGGATGTAATTTAGGTGCATGGAATTTTACTTTAAGATATTATTAATTTGATTTTTTTTAAAAAATTCAGAAATATGTTATAATTTAACTTTGTTTTGTTTTGTTTTTAATTTGTTATTGAATTCTATTAAATGATATTTTTTTTATTTTCCATACATATTAATTCGTCAACAACAACTTTTTTAAGATTTTATTTTTATAAATTTTTATGTAGAATTTTCAAAATTTCAAAATTAAATTGAGTTTTTTTTATTATTTTTATATAAAATCAAGGTTAAATTGATAGAATATATAGAAGATGAAAGCTAAAATTGTTGTTTTATAAATTAAAAAAGTAACACTTAATATTTGAGTAAAAATTAATTTCGAGAACTTTAGTGACTAAATTATAACTTTTTTTTAGTTAAGAGATCAAAACAAAAACTTAATCATAACTTAGTCACTAAAGGTTTAGTTTACCCAAATATAAAAAATAGATTAAAAGAAAAAAAACCCCTAACCAAACAGGTCTTTAATATAGTGACGTGGCCATGGGTACTTGGATAACAGTTTCTGCACGCAACCGCAGACAATCTTTTGTTTTTCCTTGGTCTTTTAAACCTTTTTATTCCCTTCGTGCCTGCTTTGTCCTTCCGATGTTCCCACTTTCCGGTCAGTTCATTTGCTTTTCAATTTTAGATAATAAAACATATTTATTTTCGTTTCTTTCATTTCCCAAAGTTTCTCTTAATATTCATCCATTTCATTTTATAATTCTTTTTGTCAGAGTCAATTAGTACTAAATTAGGTGAAATTGTGATTCTTTTTTGTTCGATGATTAATTCGATTTGGGATCGTAGTGCAAGAACGAGAAATCAAGTGGTCTTCTTAGTTTTAGCTTAAGTATTTGTTTTTCTATTTTTATTCATTTTTTTAGTTTATTATTGCATGTTTTAGATCTCAGGAACAAGGAAAGCTAAACTTTGTGATCTAGATTTTGGGGAATTCATTTATAATTATATCGCATCGTTTTTCTGATTCAATGCGATTGGCTTTTCATTCATGGGGAGTTTATTTCTCTTCAGATTTGAATGTATCTCTTGGTCATTTCCTCAATTTGTTCACGTAAATAAGAGAAATTTTTTTATTTAATTTTGTTTTAGCAGGTTATTGAGTTTCCCCATCAAGGATAGTGAAAATTGTGGATTTTCTGGAACTTTTTAGTTGTTAGTTCCATTTCGAGCGCATGGAATCACCAGGTGATTAGATTTTGTATTTATTTCTTTGGGTTAATTGTGGTTCTTAGTGGGTGGTTAAATATAGTTTACTGCTTTAGCTGATTATATCTGGTTATACTTGTAGGTGGTGGTTCAAGAAGCACATCTGTTGTTGTGGTTACATTGGATACAGGTGAAGTTTATATTATTGTTACCTTGTCTACTAGGAGTGACACGCAGGTTATTTATGTCGATCCAACAACTGGGGTGCTTCGCTATCATGGGAAGTTTGGTCTTGATGTTTTTAGGTCCGAGAATGAAGCATTGGATAATATTACCAATGGATCTCCTTGGCAGTGTAGGAGTAAAATTCATGCCAGAGCAATATTGGGTTATGCCGCCTTGGGAAGCTATGGGTTACTTCTTGTTGCTACAAAGTTAGTTGCTAGCATTCCCTATTTGCCTGGTGGGGGATGCGTGTTTACTGTCGCTGAGAGTCAATGGATCAAAATACCACTTCATAATCCTCAACCTCAGGATAAAGGAGAAATAAAGAATGTACAAGAATTAACAGAACTTGACATTGATGGGAAGCACTACTTCTGTGAGACAAGAGATATATCTCGACCTTTTCCAAGTCGCATGTCCCTGCTCAGTCCTGATGATGAATTTGTTTGGAATGGATGGCTTTCAATGCCTTTTAAAAACATTGGGTTGACACAACATTGTGTCATTCTTCTGCAGGTTTTGCTTCATACTCGGTATCTTCAATTTAATGCTCATCTGATTTTTTTATGCAATTTCTTTCTAGATAGAGTATTTGCTGGTTTACTATCCATGTGGTAGTAAAATGTTCTATTTGTGCAAGGCATGTCCTTGACTGTTTTGTTGTGACATTCTCTGCATGTATATACTTGTTGCTGTATGCATGTAGAATGAGAATCATTGCATGAAATTGATAATTGATGCCAAATTGTTTAGCGGAGGAATGGATAAGTAATAAGTTATAGGAATTGGCGTTTTATGTTCCAAGTTTGGTGACTCTATGGAAGTGTTTCTAGACACTTATTTTGGTGATGTAATTGCTTTACAAGATATACTTTCCTCAGAGTTTACATTCCAAACATGCATCTTTCGTAGTTGGTTTTTATCAATTTATAAACTGGATTAATTAATGATAGAGCATGAAAATACATGACTTAAAACATGAATCAGAGCTTCAGATCAAATCTCTCTGAAATTCCGCCTAATTAACTTTAGAATTAAATAAATTAATGCAGTTAAACTTGCTATTTCCTGAAGCAGTAACACATTGAATGACTGGAATTTCTTATTTTATTGTCATCTTTGAATATTGTTCACTTTTTCTTCTCTAATTGCTATTACTTGTTCATTTTGAAATTAATTTTGCACATAAAATTCACTATCAGAAAAATGTTCTGGGTAGTGTTAATTTTTTTTTGGTTGGGGTTGGGAACTTGGGGTGTTCCTTTAATTGTGTCTGAGCATCTAAAATAGCATGATTAATCTATTTTGTCTTCCCATCTTTGTCTCCTAAAAGTAAGCCTACAACTATATCATAATATCTTGTGATCCTGTTAAAGCAATTTTCTATGTCTAACCTACTTTAATAATATTGGTAACTAACATGATAATATAATGTCTAGATTTGGTTAATATTTTAATACTTCTTTCTTACTAGATATTATTGTATAGGGGTTTGCAGAAAGTCGAAGTTTTGGAAGTTCAGGTCAGGTAGAAGGGATTGTTGCTCTCACAGCTCGTCGAAGTAGGCTGCATCCTGGTACTCGATATTTGGCTAGGGGCATAAATTCCTGTTTTAGCACAGGTAAGATGAAGTTACTATTTTTATCCCACGCCTATGTAGACATGGTTGCTAATACCTTCTCCTATCAAAGCTACTCTTTTCTTTTCTTTATTCTTTTTTTTTTTAAATAACTTTTTTGTTTTTCTATTTAATGCTTTATGTTGAATTGACTTGTATTTCTGCTGGGAGGTGATTGACAATAGCTTAAAGTGCGTGATTATACTGTTTCTTTGAGGTACAATGATGTGTAGTTTTGCACTAAAGTAACATGCTTGTTATGTGACCATGGCAGATGTTGTTAGTCTTGCTATGAGTTTGATGTTGCATAAATGCCTAATTGGTTTGAGAATCTCTCGATGACACTTCACTTGATCTACACTAAAGTATTTTGAGCAATCAGAATGAGAACTGTGAAAATTTATTCAAGATGTGTATAAACTTGCAACCCTAAATTGGTTTAGATTAAAATAAATAATGAAACCTTCTTTTCAAGTGTTTCCACCTTGTTTTCTGTGTATTTCATGTCATGCAGATGCAAGTTTCTTTATTATTGTTTAAATTATTATTTTTATTTCATTTTGAATCACTCCATTTTGCCTTGGCTTTCATCCCACTTTGTTTGTTATTACATGCATTTTCTTGTGACTTAAAAGAACATTTATATTCATAGGGAATGAAGTAGAGTGTGAACAGCTTGTATGGGTGCCTAAAAGGGCAGGTCAGAGTGTACCCTTTAACACATACATTTGGCGACGGGGCACAATACCAATCTGGTGGGGCGCTGAATTAAAGATGACCGCTGCTGAAGCAGAAATTTATGTTTCTGATCGGGAACCTTATAGAGGAAGTTCACAATACTATCAAAGATTAAGCAAACGATATGATTCTCGTAACTTAGATGTTGGTGTTGGCCAAAATCAGAAGCCAAAGGCTTTTGTCCCAATTGTTTGTGTCAACTTGCTTAGAAATGGAGAAGGAAAGTCTGAGTGCATTTTAGTTCACCATTTTGAGGAATCACTAAACCATATTAAATCCACTGGAAAACTTCCTTATACTCGAATTCATTTAATAAATTATGACTGGCATGCCCGAATAAAGTTACAAGGCGAACAACAAACAATTGAGGAGTTGTGGAAACTTCTAAAAGCACCTACTCTGGCTATAGGCATTTCTGAAGGTGATTATTTGCCTTCGCGACAGCGACTTAAGGATTGCAGAGGTGAAATCATCTACAATGATGGCTTTGAAGGGGCCTTCTGCTTAAGATCCCATCAAAATGGTGTGTTGCGTTTCAATTGTGCAGATTCTTTGGACAGAACCAATGCTGCTAGTTTCTTTGGGGCACTGCAAGTATTTGTTGAGCAGTGTAGGCGGCTTGGGATATCTCTTGATAGTGATTCAACATATGGTTACCATCCAGTCAATAACTATGGTGGGTATACTGCTCCCCTCCCACCTGGTTGGGAAAAACGAACTGATGAAGTAACAGGGAAAACTTATTATATTGATCACAATACAAGGACCACAACATGGAATCATCCATGCCCAGATAAGCCATGGAAGAGATTTGACATGACATTTGATGAGTTTAAGAGATCAACAATATTATCCCCTGTATCTCAGCTAGCAGATGTTTTCCTGCTGGCTGGTGATATCCATGCAACACTGTATACAGGTTCTAAAGCCATGCATAGCCAAATTCTAAGCATATTTAATGAAGAAGCCGGAAAGTTCAAGCAGTTTTCTGCAGCGCAGAATCTGAAAATCACTCTTGAAAGGAGATATAAAAATGCAATTGTGGATAATTCTCGTCAAAAGCAGTTGGAGGTGTTCCTTGGATTAAGGCTTTTCAAGCATCTTCCATCTGTTCCTCTTCAACCTCTACACGTACGTAATTCTAGTGTCTCTAGATTTCAGGTTTAGCATTACAAACTGACACTGGTGGTAGTGCTGTACCGGCCCTGGCTTGGTAGTAAATGTTCAATAGACCATCAATCTTTTCTTTTACTTCAAATAATTTTGTTTTCTGGACAATTTAGCATTCGACTTTATATGGGTATAAGAAACTCTGAAACAATTGAATGAGACCTTCGATGGTAAACTATGTTGCTCAAACCAAACACATGCATTCTTGTGGCTACCTCCTGTGATAATTGATTATAAGATGACAATTAACCAATAAGTTAGTAACTGATTCAGTATTTTGATTCGTAACATATGCTATTGAAACCATTGAGTTTGTTATTTGGATTACCATGCCACATTCCTTGGATTATAAGTATTTTTTAAACTTGTTTATTAGAGTTTTTTTGTTTCAAGTAAGCACTCAGTTTCCACTTAAGGATTTATTTTTCGTCTAAAAGCAATATTTAATTTGAATGAGTTCTAGTTGATTTTTCTGTATGTATCAGCCTACATTCACTACCTTACTGTTCGTCACAGGTACTTTCTCGACCATCTGGTTTCCTTCTTAAACCAGTTAGCAGTATGTTCCCAACCTCCAACGGTGGAGCTAGTCTACTGAGTTTCAAGAAAAAGGATCTAATCTGGGTACTAATAGTATTTCTTTTCATCATCTAGGAAAACTATTTTGTAACTTAGTAATTCTACTTTGCCCTTCTCTATATTGTTGTTATTGGGTTTTCTTTTTAATTATTTGTTGGAATGCATGCATCTACTTGTTTCTTTCAGGTTTGTCCCCAAGCTGCAGATGTGGTTGAGCTTTTTATCTATCTTGGTGAACCCTGCCATGTCTGTCAGCTGCTACTCACAGTTTCCCATGGTGCAGATGATTCAACTTATCCTTCAACTGTTGATGTAAGGACAGGACGTAACCTAGATGGGCTTAAGCTGGTTGTTGAGGTTCGTTTACTTGCATCGTCTTTCACCAATTCTCCTTAGGTTGTGAGGTGTATATTTGCCAGTTTGCCTTGTATGATTGTAGTCTAATGCTTCTACCTTGAACTTTTATGAAATTCTTTTACGTTTTGCTGGGAAGGGTGTAAAGTAAATTGAGAAGATGGAAAAATGGGAGGAGGAGAAAAGTGAAAAGATGGAAAACATATCTTTTATTTCCATTGGTGTGCTTGGTAGGAAATATGGAAACGTGGAAATAATAACTAACTTCCTTTGTTGCTCGATAGAAAACATATCTTTTATTGCATGATAGAGTTGAAAAATAAGATGAAAGAAAATGAAAATTATATTATTTTACCATTATTCCCTTTGTAAATTAAGATAAAAAGATAAAAATTTAAAATGGATAATCTCGTAAATATGCTTACTTAACTCACATCTCTCTCATTTTCTCTCTCATCATTCCAATTTGAAATGATTTGAGTTTATGCATTAGGGTGAAAAATAGTCATCTTTCCTACTTTCTTGACTCTCATTTTTCTTTCCTACCAAACACACTCAAAATTTATGTTCTTTTCAATTTTTCACTCTCCTTTTTCCATCCTTCCACTTTTCCACTCTACCAAGCACATCCATAAATTCCTTTCTCTAAAGTTTCCCTTAAAATAGAATGGTTTTTCCATTCACGCTGATTTCTTTTAGTAGTCTTCTAATCATGTTTTGGATTGTATTGACAGGGAGCTTCCATACCCCAGTGCGGAAATGGGACAAATCTTCTGATTCCCTTATCAGGTGCAATTAGTGCTGAGGATATGGCTGTCACCGGAGCTGGTGCACGCCTTCATGATCAAGTTACATCGTCTTTATCATTATTGTATGATTTTGAAGAATTAGAGGGAGAATTGGACTTTCTCACTCGTGTAGTGGCACTTACATTTTATCCTGCTGAGTCTGGAAGTCCTATGACTCTTGGTGAGGTAAAGGCAGTTCTCATGTGTTGCCTGATGTTCTGTATGTCTTATCTAAATTTGCCTCTTTATCGCGCAATTACTGTGTCTGCTGGAATGGGTGTTATATGCATGTATGGAGTGTTTGAGTAGAGGTTTAGTGCTAGATGAATAAAGTAATATGGAGTCATCAGAAAGAGATTGCATGGTGTTAATGTGAGGTATAAAGAGGCAAGAAGGGGGTTGGAGAGAAATTAGAGCTGTTAATGTGAGGTATAAGCAGGTCTCACTTTTCAGAAATGTGTTGCCTGATCTAGTGTATTTCTTTTATTCTAAATTTGCCTCTTTGTTGCACAATTAACTTGTTTCACTGGACTATTTGTCGTGGGCATGTAATGGGTATTTGAAAGTAGAGGTTTAGTGATAGATGAATAAAGTTATAGGAAACCACAAGAAAGAGATTGCATCTGATTATTTTTGCTCTGCATTATTAATTTTTTATGCAAGAGCTCAAGGAGGTTGTAGGGAAATTAGAGCTGTTAATGGAGTAAGATCTTTCAAGCAAAGAAACTGTGTTATTGTGATTATGGATAGCTTTATAATTTTCATAAACATTGGGGGGAATTGCAGTTAAATATACTGTGCCATTTTCTTCTCTTAGATACAATGTTTCTCTCCATCCATCTGCAATTGCATTGACAATTTTGAATATTAATTCTAATTTTCTTTCCTACCTGCTTCTTTAATATGTTTCAGTCCTCATTTTATTTTGATTTAGGCAGTTGGTTTGCTAATGCTTGCTAATGATTCTGTAAGTATTGAAATTATTTATAGGTAGAAATCCTTGGAGTTTCTCTCCCCTGGAATGGTGTATTTGCTAATGAAGGGACTGGTGCCAGACTAACTGAGCTTGCAAAGAAATCTCCAAAGGACAGCAATTCTTTTTTGTCCAGTTCAGACACAAACCCATTTTCTGGCAGTTCTCTATCCAGTCAAGCTGTGTCAATATCTGCAAAACAGGGTTCTGCAAATGATTTGGTTGACCTATTAACTGGAGGTGACATGCTTTCTGAACCTGTTCCTCAGCCAGTTACGGAAAATGTTACTTACGGGGGCGGTGACTTGCTTGATTTTCTGGACCAGTCTTTTGTGGACTATCATGGTCCTGAAACTGATCATAAACCCTCTACATCACAGGATGGAAGGCCTCAAGATAGTGCTACACAGAAGTACATAAACTGTGTAAAATTCTTTGCAGGGCAAAGCATGGTATGTTATTACATGTGACTTGTCTGTTTCTTTGACCTCATATGTTCGGGGAAAACTAATAAAATCCTAAATATTCTCTCCATTGAAAGCTCTGGTCCTCCACGAGTCAATTGAACTGAATGCCACTTATGATTCCTTGTTGTCTTCATTTATTTATTTATTTTTTAACTTTTTTCATTTACGATTCTTGATCAGGTGATTGCTTTTTGTATTGTAATGAGTTTACAGATGCTTCTTTGTTTTTTCTCCATCATATGTGTCAAATAGAAGATAAATAGGAATTGGTCGTAGAAAGAGCATCCAGGGATGATATTCTCATTGGTATCTAATCTGTTGTGTACATGTCTGATTTCATATTTGATCAATGGTCTGTTAGTTCAAGCTATGTATGTATGCTCATGAGGGAGTGAGAATTTATAGTTCAGTATTTTTGTTTTCTGGATCCTTTTACATCTTTTACAGGTAATGATCTCTAAAGCTTCCTTTATTCAATGGGAATTTACTATTTTTGACCATCCTCCCCTGGCCCCATCCCCAACAGTCATTTGCTCAATTGAAGTCTGCATGAGAACTTTTTATTGTTACAATTAATTTGAAATTTTCTTTCAGTGATTAACTAAAAGCTCCAAACTTGTCCAAAGTATAACCCATCTATACCAAAAATGAGGATTAATTCCTGGGAACATTATAATGAGGCAAAAGGTGATGTATCTATGGGCCTCAGTTCCCTGTTTATCTGAATTGCTGCATCTCATCTTGATTGAGAAAGGTTACGGATATCCACCTATTCCTCTTCTTATTTCATTGGAAAATACTCATAATGTTGACTTTTGATTTTTTTTTTCTTTGTGGGTGTAGCATGAGCTGAATGCATGTATAGGCTATAGAGAATATATATTCTACTTGTTACATGAAGTTCCAGTAGATAAATATTCAAGTTTTTAGATTATTAACTTGCCCATTCAATTTATCCAATTTTGCAGGAAAGAAAGCTAAACTTCCTTGAAGCCATGAAGCTAGAAATTGAACGCCTCCATCTGAATATTTCTGCAGCTGAAAGAGATAGAGCTTTATTGTGTATTGGAATTGATCCGGCAACTGTAAATCCAAATTTTTTGCTCGATGAATCATACATAGGAAGACTATGCAGGATTGCAAGCACCCTTGCTTTGCTTGCGCAAGCTGCTCTCGAGGATAAGATTAATGGTGCTATTGGTCTTGGGAATATTGAGGATAATGTTATTGATTACTGGAACATCAGTAGAATTGGGGACTACTGTGCTGGTGGCAAGTGTGAAGTGCGTGCTGAGACTAAGGCAACTCGGTCTGATTCCTCTGCGTTGCCATCTACAGAAGGTTCAAAATCTATCTTCTTGTGTTCTCAATGTCGGAGCAAGGCTTGTCGAGTTTGCTCTGCAGGGAGAGGAGCCCTTCTTCTGCCAAATTATTCAAGGGACACGATGAATTACAATGGCTTGTCTAACCAAGTTGGTCTCACTACAAATCGTTCAGAGGCACTGGACAGTGTTATTTGCAGGAAGTGCTGTCATGAGATAATTCTTGATGCATTGGTCTTGGACTATGTTAGGGTCTTGATTAGCTCACGAAGAAAAGTCCGTGCTGATAGTGCAGCACATAAAGCTCTGGATGAGGTTACAGGATCCTCCTTCCTGGGTAGCCTTTCTGAAAGGAGTCAGTCCTCTGGTAATCAGAGAGCTGCTAAAGTTTTGAAACAATTACTTAATAGGGAAGAGTCACTCGCGGAGTTTCCATTTGCCAGCTTTCTACATTCGGTATAATCTTGGCTTCTATTTTGATATGCTGATCACATTGTTCTTTTATTGATGCAATGTCTGGATTAGTTGAATGGTTCACTTGAAATAACCTGGTTTACTATGTATTGGCATGATAAGAGTTTCCATTTGCCAGCTTTCTACATTCGGTATAATCTTGGCTTCTATTTTGATATGCTGATCACATTGTTCTTTTATTGATGCAATGTCTGGATTAGTTGAATGGTTCTCTTGAAATAACCTGGTTTACTATGTATTGGCATGATAAGAGTCTGCTACTAACTATCCTTTTAGGTTCAGCCTAAATCGAGAAGGATATGGAGGATTCTATCTTCTCCTGCCTTATGCTTCTTGTCTACCATCATCATTCCAAGCTATGAAATGCATTGCATCTTTTGTCCTATGCCAATGACCTGTTGCCTCATTAAAAACAGGAACCTATTTGTATTTCATTATGAGGTTAATGGCAGATTTGATAATTGAACTATAGTCAATTGTTCGATTTGATGCCTTAAGTTCAAAATGAGCAATTAGGTACTTGAGCTTAAATGAAACATATTTCATATTCAAAAAGTGATGCTTCTCCAATGGCCAATAAAAACCTGACAGCTGGTACATTTTGGTAAGCTATTGGAGATATGTTGGGTTCCCTTCTAACATTGTTAGAGAAATTTGCAATGTGTTCTCAAGTAGAAGCAAAGTTCGTGTACCCTAATTGCACATTTTTTAAACTTTAGGTGCCAAAAATCAAATATCTGACTATAATTGGGTTATCAAATGCATTAATGTATTTTTTTAAGTGCCTAGTTTGTTCTTCTTGGCAAATGAATCAATTAGGAAAGCTATTCTTTTTGCTAGAAAGACTAGGATTGCATATTAAGTGCATTGCCCCAATTTCCTATCATTATTTGAGTTTTGAGGCGAAAACTTTTAAATAATTTTGTGATATTATTACTAAATTCAGTATGTGGAAAATTTTAAAAAATTTGATAAAATGGAACTTTTATCCTTTTTATCAATCTCAGACTTATCTAGCATTTCTAATAATAGACATGTCTAGAAAGTCAGGATGGAGAAAATTTAATTTTTTGTCCGTAGAGGATGATTAAGGAATATGCGGGTTCTGGTACTATGTAATCTTCATGCTACAAGTTTTATGCTTCATATTTTTTGTAGAGAAAAAACCATTTGAGATGCTTTGATTTAGTCTTTCATCACCTAACCACATACAATGAAACTGTAGGTTGAGACAGCTACAGATTCAGCACCGCTCCTGTCGTTACTCACTCCACTTTATTCTGGATCACCACATTCATATTGGAAGGCTCCCCCTAATACTACGTCTGTTGAATTTGTTACTGTCCTTGGCACCCTTTCAGACGTCAGTGGAGTTGTATTGGTTGTTAGTCCATGTGGCTATTCTGAAGCTGATGCTCCCTTGGTACGTATACCATTCTTCCTGCTGTATGTTATCTTGTTGAAGTAAATTGATAAGGCCTACCGGTGTGCGTGCATCATTCTTAGAAGCAACTTCTAGTTAATATATTCTCAATTATGCATCACTCCTATATAGCAAATGTTGAACAACTGTTATGGTTTTAGATTAGTGTCTATTTTCAGTTATGTTTTAGTCCAGAAAATGTTGTGCTTTAGTTACACAAAGACCCCTTTTGACATGCTTCTAAAGCATAACATGTTTCTAATGTCATTGCAGTATAAAAAATACATTAGAATGCTTCCAAGATGAAAGTATAACAAGCTTCAGCATTGAATATTTAAGCAATAAAGAAAATGCTGTTATTATTATTATTTTGGACAAACCAATTTTTTTATTCATCAAAACAAATATGCAAAACCTATACCATGAAATAACAGACTGCTTAAGCATTAAATGATTAGGGAATAACAAGAGTTGTTGAAATCCGAATTAGCGCTTAGATCAGTAATTTTTTACTCCAAGTCTCAGGGTTGCACTGTCATCCTGTTGATTCTCTTCCATCTATCTCCTGAAATTTCTCAAGAATACTGCTAACATCTTATAGGAGTGAGAATTGCATCAGTGGAACTTTCCTTTATTCATGAGTCTTGCTGGCCAGTTAAGTACACTAGGCTAGCCTTGTAACAACTATAATTAGTGCTTTCCCATAACACCAACCACCTAGCTGCCTGTGTAGGCTATACAACTGTAGTATTTGCTGCTAAATATGCTTTGAAAAGGTACAAACTGAAAATAAATGAGCTCCAGTCTCAGCACTCATAAAAATTAAACAATTAACATTAATAAGAGATAGAATGCATCAATTAATCTCCCAATTCTGATGCTTGATAAAAAAAGCAGTGGTCCTCAACATAAGTAGTTTCCTCCAACCCCAGCTGTGATATTGATAAGGCTGAATCTGCCACAACTATTTGCTCTTAGAAATTTATGTATTCATTATGCTGTCTTGTGCTTGTGCTATCAGCCCAGCGTGATATGGATGTATTTTGTACTCGGCCACATATTCTTTCTTTGTATTTGAGCCAATTAAACTTCTTAGGCAGTACTTTAGAGTGTCTCCAAACTACTAATTAAGTGTACTAGTTTTTCTTTTAGGAAATGTACCAGTATTGATGCAACTATTTGCTTGTCATGCATAACATAATTATGTATATTGTTTGGATATGTCTGAATATGTGAGCTGCATTTGTTATGCACCTCTTTTTTCTGCCTCTAATACTATATTCTTTGATATTGTATAGCTACAAAACTTATTATTCTTATTTTTGTCATGCCCTGTTATTTGTGTTTTGTTGTATCAACCTGTATGTATCATATTGTTTCATTGCTCCATTTGTCATAGGCCTTTAGTTTCTTTTACTCGTCTAGCAATTTTGTTTCAGGTTTCATTTCTGCAATAAAAAAGGTAGTCTTTTTAAGTTTTCGCAAGGTTATGGATTCTTCTGAATAGCTTCTTCTGTTATTACACAGGTCCAAATCTGGGCAAGCAATAAAATAGACAGGGAAGAAAGGTCCTGTGTTGGAAAATGGGATGTCCAGTCCCTGATATCCTCGTCACCAGAATTTTATGGACCTGAAAAGTCAACCAGAGAAGATAAGTTGCCCCGTCATATAAAATTTACTTTCAAGAATCCTATTAGATGTCGCATTGTTTGGATAACACTGCGCCTTCAGCGGCCTGGTTCAAGCTCTGTAAATTTTGGGAACGACTTCAGTTTATTATCTCTGGATGAAAATCCCTTTGCACAAGAAACTCGACGTGCCTCTTTTGGAGGAGCAACTGAAAGTAGTCCATGCCTTCATGCCAAACAAATAGTGATAGCTGGAATCCCTGTGAAAAAAGAGACGGAGTTTACATCGTCAGAAAGCTCTGACCAGAGAAACTGGCTGGACAGAGCACCACAGTTAAATAGATTCAAGGTAATATTTACATGCTTCAATCCACTGTTTATGCATTGTTCCAGTGTTTTGCTCTATGGTCATGATGTGTATGCATCGCCCTTGTTAATCCTTCTTCGCTTTCAGGTTCCAATTGAGGCGGAGAGGCTAATGGACTACGATCTGGTCTTAGAGCAGTATCTACCTCCATCTTCACCATTGCTTGCTGGATTCCGACTGGATGCTTTTAATGCAATAAAACCTCGAATTACCCATTCGCCTACTTCAGATACAGATATCTGGGATACGTCAGAAACATTTTTAGAAGATAGACATATCTCTCCAGCTGTTCTATATATTCAAGTATCTGCACTCCAGGTATCTGTTAAGACCTGTCTTTATGGTACTGCTTTTTAATTTTAACCTGGATATTAGTACTGAACCCTATTTTTAGATTTTGAAGAGTTCAGTACTAAAATTAGCTTCCCTTTGTCTGATTTTTGTTTCATACTATTTAACAGTTTTGGCTAATTTTTACAAAAGTTACAATTATATTCTAGAAAAAAAAAAAAACTTTTGTGTGCTATTCAGGATTAGGTTTTATCTTTACTTTGACATTTTCCTGGGGAACTTATTAGAACAATATTACAGGAAGGAATAGGATCCAACATGGTGACTATTGCAGAATACAGATTGCCGGAGGCCAAACCAGGGACAGTAATGTACTTTGATTTCCCTAGACAATTACAAACACGAAGAATCTCTTTCAAACTTCTGGGAGATGTTGCAGCATTTACGGACAAGCCGGCGGAGCAGGATGATTTTAGTTTTAGAGCTCCTGCTGTTGCTGCAGGCTTGTCTCTGTCAAATAGAATCAAGTTGTATTACCGCGCTGATCCTTATGATCTTGGCAAGTGGGCTAGCCTTTCCGCAGTTTGACATTACTTTAACCCAGGTGGAAAAAATGGGTTTAAAGATTGGTTTTGGGTTTCTTTGTGCTTGTTTTCATATTCATATATGTGTATGTTGTATATTAGCATAGAAATTAACAATTTAATATCTATTGGTGTAATAAATGATTTGAGCCCTTGAGAATTTTAAGTGATCTATCTTACTTCCTGGATGAATTTGTTGAGAAAATAGGCCTTAGCCTATTTTAATGAGTATAAAATCGAGGCCTTGTTACAAGAAAATCCATGCTGCTATAAGTGCTGACCCAGCTGCCAACAAGTCTGAAATGGAGCCTCCTAACCAGCACAAGAGGTTGGTTTTTTATGTGCTACGACCTATGTTACTCGGAACTCTTCAATTCGTTTTAAAAAATACCTGTGTTTGATATCTGTGTTCAAAACATGTTTTAATACGAGACATGGGGTATAATTCTCGGAATACATAAACAAATTTTAGATATTAAATATATACTCTTGTCACAGAATAATCGGTAACATAACAGAATTTGTATTTGTTTTTAAGTTTATACAAATCTTTTATGTATGTATATATATTTTTACCATGTTCATGTTTATTATTGCAGATTCAACTTGAAGAAGCTGACAAATGAATAAAGGAAAGCTAAGCTGATTGAAGGATTAAACATTCATAATGCTGCAGCTGGTGCTGATTATGAGGAAGATGACTGAATGTTGAATGCTGAATGCTGATTTCAAAGGCTCTAAAATAATCAAAAGTACATTTTTCAAGTTATAATTATGTTTTTTTTGTTTTTTTGTTTAGATTGAACATGATTTCATTTCAATTCAATGATTTTTTTCCCTGTATGCAAGTTTTCAGTTTTAATTCAATAGAGATTTCAATTTCATAGCTTTGGGATTGCATTGATGTGGCAGATTATCATTTTAAATCTATAATTTTAATCCTTTTTTTTTTTCTCTTGCTCTTAATTTATAGCAATGTGTTCGATTACGGTGTTTTCTTTCTGTTGGTTTAAGTTATTGAATTGAATTATTCAAGGCTTTTTTTTGGGACAAGGTTTGCATATAAAACAGAATAAAACTTTATAATTTCATAAACGATTACTTAATTTAAATACAGGATTGTGTTAGTCTACATTCTAAAATGCCATTAATTTGAAGGAACAAATTGAAATAATATCAAAATTTTATTTGAATTTAAATATCTAAATATAAAATATCATTTGAAAATAGTATTATTTCTTGTTAAGAAAAAGAATGAAAAAAAAAACAGTTTTCCTATTCATCTGCATAGAAGAACGTAAAGATTGAGCGAATAAATTTCATGCAAAATCCCACCAAACAAATACATATCCAATACAAGGCATTTGCTTCAGCTAAATAAGGTAAGAGAATGCCAGCTTAGCCGGGACAATCTCACCCACAAAACTTATGTTTTATGGGGTTATGATTTGTGGCTTAACATCTTCCATTTGAGCATGAGTGTTGAAAATTGTTAGAAATTAATAAAATTATTTAAAACTAATTCATTTCTTAAATAATATAAAAACTTATTTAGAAACTATAAAAATTTGATTAAAACTTATTAATTATAATAAATTATAAATTATTAAAACTTATGAAAACTTGATATTTTAAGTCAATCAAGTTGGTGAGTATTATTTTATTATTTTCTTATAATTTTTAATATATTTTTATAATTTCTTATAATTCATAATGATTATCTATAATTTTTTTATAATACTTTAAAATATTTAATAATTATCTTTAATTTTTTTATAATTCTTAATATTTTTTTATAATTTCGTATAACTTTTTATATTTATCTAATATCATATTAGATGTGATATTTTAAATAATTATTAAAAAATTTATGTCTTTATAGGATTTTGTTTTTAATTTTTTAAATTATTTAGTAATTTGACAATAATGTCACATTAGAATAAGGTAGACGGATAAAATATGTTTGAATGTATTTGGACTGACGTTTAGATGTTTTTATGAGCCGGGCCGAGGCACAAATCTAAAATATTTTTTAAGCCCAAGTTCATTATTGAGCCGGACAACTCAACCAAAAAACTCATTTTAATATTAGAAAATTAATAAACTATTAAAATTATATATTAGTTGCTATTTTATATTTTTTTATAATTAAAATTTAATTAAAAATATTTTTTATTATTTAAATTAAATTCGGACAAGATCGAGTAGACCGAAAGTTCGAAAGTTCAAAAATTATTGTTCAAGCCCAACCTAATCAGGTTGGGCGGACTATCCCACCTAAACTAGTAATAATGTCAATTCTAAGTCAACTAAGAATTAATCAGATTTTTTAAAAATGTTTTGGGCTAAAATATGCCACGAAAATAATCATTAGAGGCTACACAGTCCATTTGAAAATCGGGATATTATTATGGGCTATCTTACTAATACGGAATTTTCTTTGTGATTTGTCGTCAAATTGATCAAGAAACTCAAGGAGGTAA
Organism: Gossypium hirsutum; assembly: GCF_007990345.1. Classification (NCBI taxonomy): domain Eukaryota; kingdom Viridiplantae; phylum Streptophyta; class Magnoliopsida; order Malvales; family Malvaceae; genus Gossypium; species Gossypium hirsutum. Next base: position 51,323,693 of record NC_053445.1, read on the forward strand.
GGTAAGCACTGTTTGCTATAAATTGTTCTCGTATTTAAGATTTTGACTAGCACTTTATTGTAGGGGATTTTCTTGTTTAAATTTGAATGAGATGGTTGGGTCAGTTTCATATGATCTTGTTCAGCTTTTGTTTAGGCTTTAGCTTTTTCAACTAATAACATCTTTGGAACGTGATTTATCTTGAAACCTAACCTGTGTCTTTCGTCAATTTGTTCTGAATTTTTGTGATGATGACCTGGACATTAATGGATATTCTTTTTAATAGAAAGCATAGGTTTTTGGGGTTGATATTTAGCTTTTTTCGGTACCTTTTGACTGCATCTGGTTGAAAGGTGGTAGGTGTTTGCAGTTTCATAGCTAAATCCCATGTTGTTATTACTTATATGGATTTTTCCTTTTGTTGATCTAGAAAAATATTTACCCATTAAGTTTTTGGTGGAAAGTATTAGCTTTTATTTAGGAAATAAGGGGAGGAATTTCGAGTTCTATGTTGCAGTATCAGGAATTTCGAGAATTATAAGGGATTAGGGCATTTTTAATCTAAGTTGTGAAATAACTACTTGTCTACAATTTATTGATACTTTCTTTTTAATAATAGAAAATTATTATTACTTCTAGGTTGGGAGAAAGCAGAGCTTAAAGGGTCTTTTTGGTTTTTGTTTTCCGATCCGGTAGCTAGGTATGGAATACCTTACCTTTTCGTGTTTGTGTAGATTTCACAATAAATGTGTTATTAGTTATTACATATGAAGATGGCTTGCTGGGTTGAACTGTTGAAGTTACACTTGCTATATTGTTATTGATCGTGGCAAAAGAGAGCCTGTTAATAAGAATTTTGTTTGAAGAAGCAGCTCTAGCTGTTTCATTATGTTTGTTACCCTAGATTCATAAGCATGCTTGGTTTATATACATATATAGGTTAAAAATCTTGGCCCCTTTTGTGTGCTTTGTGGTTCATTGTTTCTTATTTACCATCACAGGATTATTAACTTCAAATATATTTCTGGTAAATTGATCATTCTCGAAGTTTTGAACTGTCTTATATTTTTTCAGGGGTGCATTTCACTAAAGGTTGATAAGGAAGATGAGTGGAGCTGGAGAAAAAGGGTCAACAACTACAAAAACACCTGCTGATTTCCTCAAATCAATCCGTGGGCGACCCGTTGTCGTCAAGCTGAATTCTGGTGTTGATTATAGAGGTTGGTCTCTTTGCATTTGTACTTTTGCTCTACTATTGTTTCCTCTATGTGTGGTTCTGTTCCATTTTGCTTTCCGTATTTACTTTTTGTATTTTGAGGATTGATTGTTATTTATTAACTTGCTAAATTAAGTGAATAATAGAGCACCTTGTTATTGTCTGGCATTAACAGCTAGTTTTAGTGGTTTTTGTCTGGTTTAATTTGCATAGTTTCTTTATTTTCATGCATTTATAGAATTTAGCTCAAACTCTCAGGAAAGAGAAAACGTAATTGTATTTTCTATGGTGATTGAAGTCTGTTTGTTAAGCAGCTAGTGAGAAGATTACTCACCTTTTGCATAATGTTGAATGAACATGTTGGAAGCTATTCAAAACTTATTGTGTTAACATGTACTGTTATCGGATGCGATCAGTCATTCAGGATGTGGTGTCACCTTGCTGTTGTATTTTTGTTTCCACTTAAGAGCAACAGAGAGAGTAATACTCAGAATGAATATAACAGGGAGACATTTATGTGTCATTATTATTATCAATATCATTTTCTCCAAGATATTCGAGATACCTGTACAGCATTACGGTGATTGACTGCATAATTTATGTTATGAAATTGCTTTCTTGCATATATAAACGGGTAGTAGTGGAATTTAGAAGCTATGGGTCTATTAAGTGTTTTAGAAAACAGGGAAAGCTGAGTTTTATGTCCTTAATGTTCCTCTCCTTTTGCAGGTATTCTAGCTTGCCTAGATGGATATATGAACATAGCTATGGAACAAACAGAAGAATATGTCAATGGACAGTTAAAAAATAAATATGGCGATGCTTTTATTCGCGGAAATAACGGTACTTGTTATTCGATGTACTTATCTACTTTTATTTATATACTTAAGCTGTCAATGATGGTGAATTTCATTTCATTTATGCAGTACTTTATATCAGCACATCAAAGAGGACATTGGCAGATGGGGCTTAAGTTGTGTTGGCAACTGCAACAAAGAATCATTCTTATGATAAAATTGTTTGTAGAATCTTTAAGTATTTTAGATATTATAACTGAGAGTATTTTAGATCATCTTTAATCAAAATCATTGAAACTTCTGTTTGAAGCTTTGGAAGTAACAGATGCTTTCATTCTAAGCTATGGATTCGGATGTGATGTGAATGTCAAATATGAGTATATATGTCCAACATGAGTATGATTAAATTTTTTAAGTTTTTCTATTAAGTATTTGGATTAAGTACTGAAATTTTCAGACACAGTACTTGAGCAAGGTAGACTCTGTTTTAACTTGCATCTTTTATCATATTATGAGTCATTTCTTTTCGAAACGAACAAAACCAAAGTTTTTTAGAAAATTGAAGGTTGTGGGTCGAATTAGGTTTGGTCAGTCATTGTGTTACAAAAAAAAGTTGTTGGTCCTGAAAAATATGTCATTCAAATTTGAATTATCCCACTCGAAATATTAAAAGGAATTAGATTATATACTTTGAAATATTAAAAAGGATTAGATTATATACTTTGAAATTATTTAAAATTATCGAATAAGATCTTGATCGTGTTGACAAATTTTAAGATTGTGGGCCTTTAAAATTGAATTTCAAACACTATATCATCATGAGAATCTCACCATTTTATATAGAGTTATTTAGGTTTAAGTATAAAAATATTTTGATTTTTGATTTATTGCACTTTAATTCACTACTAAACATGGATCCAAATGCAATAGGAAAAGTAGATTAATAATGCTGATTAGTAATTTTTCCATTAGCGTCCATAATGTAAGCTTCTTTCACACATTATACATAGTAAGGAACTTTTCCAGCTCCTTAAGAGAAGGGAGGAACAATTTATATAAGATACAATCTTTAAGATGAAGCTTCAAAAAAGATCGGAACCTCTTTCGTAATTCTCCATTTTTCTCTGCTTCGAAGGAACCAAGCTTTACCTTATTTCCTGCAATGATTTTGCATTATATTATGAAGCAAATTAATATTTTTTTGGAATTACAAGATTTGATAGAACCAAAGGCCAACAAAGTTATCTTCATTCACCTAATGCTTGCTAAATAGGGGTATGTGTGCATGTCCGCTCACTTGCGTGTGTATGCAAAGTTGTACGTCTCATATATATGTGTGCGTGTGTTTGCATGTGTGAGTGCTCATGTCTATCCTAAGTTCAATTTCTCAAGTAGAAGACACTCAAAAAACGCACACAGGGAAATGGCGCCTACAGATGTTTACATCATTTTGATTCCAACATAACGAAGCTAGTCCTAAAAGTTCAATATACGATATAGTATTTTCTAACAATCCCCTCTAACTTTGCTTGTACCAGTAAATAATCCATTCCATTGTACTAACAGTCATATTACCTAGTCCTTTTGGAAAACCAGAAGGCATCTTAATCAGAATTTCAGTGTAAAATAGCCTTGAGCATTTCAAGGGGCAAAAGAAACAATCTCAACCCTTAGCAAAAAACTTTGGATATGTTCATGATATGTCAAGGAACTAAGTTAAAGAAGGAGGTAGAAGCATACCAAGGAAGCTTGAAGGTATCTTTCCACTTCCCATGTTTTGAGCAGTTAGCAAATACTTTGTCTAATCGTACAATGATCTCCGAAAAAATTGGTCTGACAACAGGATTTGGATCCCAGCATTCTTCAATCAGCCTGTTCATATATTACAATGATAGTAAAGCTTAGAATATTTGCTTATGTATAGTTAGAACAAAGATAAACCTTGGGAGGCACTGCAATTTTTTTCTCTTTATAGGAAAAGATAAGAAAAGAGAAAACTTGGGTCTTTCTATTCAATTAAATTTACAAGGAACGAAAACAACAAACAGACACATGCAAAACACTCTGTCGTTAATTCAATGAACTTAAAGCAAGGAAAGTAAGCTCTTCATATCTAATCATAAACTTACTCTCTTAAGTCCGGAGGATAACTTTTTGACTTGGCCTTGAATGGTGGTCTTTTTCCTTCTAAACACATCAATTTCACAGCCTCTTCAGCGGGCATGTGATGAAAAGGTGTTACTCCTCCAATCATCTGAACTCGAACAAGAATAAAACAGAAACAAGGGGTTATTACCTAGTTTTAACTAAAATGCTGCTTTGAATGACCTGAATAATTACTTCCCTCAACCCCCTCTTGAAAGATCCTCACGTTGACTTCTGATTCTCAGTCAACTCACACTCTCTCTTGCACACAGAGGTGATCACAGAGGAAATGGTTACCATGAAGGAAAGAATTGAGCATATGTTTTCTTAAAAATACAACAAATTCACTGTCTGAAAGATGTCAGCAAGAAAAAACAAGGAATTGGAACTATTAAAGACATCTAAACTCCCTTCAGCCAGAATGTAATGTTTGTGTTAGTCGTAAACAAACTTTCCATAGAAAATGTACCTCATATAGCATGACACCAAAAGAATAAGAATCAACACTTCGATCAACTATTAAGTTTTTATAAACCTCAGGTGCCATATATATATCTACAATCAGAAAATGAAAACAAATCAGTGGCCACAGTTTCACCATTAGCAGAAAGAACAGATACATCGTACTTATATCAAACGTCCAGACCAAAGTCTTCTTATAAAAAACTCACTTGATGGATCAACATGAGCACCTGGGTTTGATAATTTTGCTTTGTCATATGATATGTTTGACAATCTTAACAAGCCAAATCCAGCTACCTTCAACTGACCTCCACTATCCATCAAAACATTTCTGGCACCTTACCAAAATTTCAAAATTTAAAGAACAGTACATCACATGAGTACATTGAAAAGTTCAACTTGCAATTTCTGCAAGCATTATGTGAGCTTCTACAGTGTTGTCTTACTTTGGCTTTAAATCGCAGTGAATTATTGGATCTGATTTATATTCATGGAGGTAATTCATTCCCCTGTAATCAAGAAAAAGTAGTTATAAAGAAGAATCAGAAGAAACAAATTACTATACCATACATGTTTAAATAAAGGATAATGTAGAACAGAAGAACAGGGAACATATTCAGCGTATTATTGTCTGAGTTTCGCATGGGTGACAAAAGTGATCGTACAGACAAATACTCTTGAATTACAAAAAAATTGGTACATGCCTCGCAATGTCAAGAGCAAAGTTTAAAGCTTTATGTGGCGATAAACGCCCTTTCTTGTGAAGGTAGCATCCCAAGTCACCCTGAAATACAGATCATCACCATAGTAATGTTAAAGAGGTGAGCGAAATACCAAATACTTCTCTAGACAAAGAAAATTTGCTGCCAGAACATTCCTTGAGGTATAACAGATTTCAATAACCAAACTCAAGAATCACACTGGAAAAACTAAAAGGACATACAATCTCTGGAATACGTTCAACCAAACTGAATTAAAACTACGTGCAATAAATTTGAAACATCTGAAGTTCTAATATATAAATGGAGAAAGAAAACAAAGTCGAATCCATAAATGACTGAAGATGGTTGTGAGGTTAAGTCCGGTAATTAAGAAACTACTCCAAGGCAATATATGTGTCTGTTCTGAATTCCTTTTTTCTCCACCAATCACTGCATAGTGACCTTGGTTGCAAAATAGACATCCATCCTAATTCTTTCCCCAGATCTAATATTTCTGCTAGCATTTTATATCTTAAAACCATGTAAACTATATGGGATGAAACTTTCGGGCCTGCAAAGAAATCTCCATCATCTAGTAATCACACTTCTCTACTAACTGGAGAAGCAGTGTGTTTATCTTCTATCATAACTGGAAATAGAAGCATGATATATACAGATAAAATAGACAAATCGACAGAACACAAACGCAGACAAGATAGTCAAGGAGCATGCACGGGAAGAAGGGGAGACAAGCTTACTTTAGAATGATACTCGGAAACAATCATCATGGGAATATTTTGTGTAACAGCTCCAACAAATTGAACCACATTAGGATGTCGGACTTTCTCTAATATAGTTAGCTCATGCTTGAAAGCAGCTCTGTTAAGGGAAGAGATTCGAATGGAGTTTTGTGTTAGGCTCTACAACAAAAGTCAGGGTAAACAAATGGAAATCCCATCATCCCTTTAACAAGAATAGGAAAAATCACACAGCTATTAGGAAACAAGCAATTTACAGTAGCCAAATAAGTTAAGTGCCAAACTCCATAAACATTGAGACAACAAACTCATCTACTTAGCCATGTAACCTCAAAATCTGAACCACAACTTTTGGTGCCATTATGCCAGATGAGAAATTATTAAAGAAATCAGAGGCATATCCCTAATCAAACTACAGATATAAATGAAGAAGTGCATACTTGGTAAAATCTAAACCAATATTTTACAAATAAATAACTATAGTGTCCAGCCCAATATAAGGCTACTTAGAAAGTTGTTTTTATACCAGCTTTGTGCAGCATTAATTATTAAGACTAGAGTTATATTTTGGTCATTATTATTCCAAGAAATATCCCTTAGTTTCTTCTAGTTCGGAATTTAGACTGCAGAACTCAATCTCAGCTGATTGAAAGAAAATTAGCAACCATATTCATTTCTTTCCCTTTTCTCGAGGAATGGTGAAAATGTGTACTGGAAAACATCAATTCTCAAGTTAAATGCAGTCACAAGGCATTTAGACTATGTCAGAACCAGAATATTAGAAAAGAAGAAGAGGGTGTCAATGATTATTGTTTATATATACAGTTATTTTCATGGTCCACAAATGTGCATAAAAGTGGAGTAAAAAATTATATCAGTAGTTTTAGACACCAAAATGATAAGAAATAAACAAATTGTATTGCTATATGGACATCTAGATAGGAATCAGCATGTGGCATGAGGGAAACTTTCCAAGAAAGGCTAAGGAGCCAAGAAATGTATAAAGTTATATCTTAAGTGTGAATGACCGATGTCAAAAAGGAAACTTGCATGTGTTTACCTTCATAAGAGTCAAACACATAAAAGAAAACAAGATAAGTGCATACATAGTCTCAGGGTCTGAATAGCTGTCCTTATCTAGTATCTTTACAGAGACCTTCGTGCCATTCCATTTTGCCACTTGATATGATCCCTGGCAAGTGATTTATCAGATGTTAACAATCAATCTATAAAAAGCACAAAATAAAAAAGAAAAAAAGGAGCAATGTAGCTTTTTGACTCATCCAAAGAGGGACCATAAATATAAATTCATCAAGATGCAGATCATTAACATAAATCCGAGAGGCAAACTCTTACTTCCTAAAGTATGGTCAAAGGTATACCGAAAGTTTGCTTAAAGGAGCTACAGTATATTATTGGTCTAAAATTTAAGGAAATTATACAAAGACATATTCTTCTGGAAAAAAAAAATGAGGAAGTTTAGTCCTTTTGTAATATGATTGACAAATTCCAAGTTGTACAATAGAAGTGTAGACAACCTTTAATCTTAAAAGGCTATAAAGAAGACATGTCCATCTCAGCAATCTAAAATGTGTTGCTGTCAAGAATATAATACAACTGGTTGTTTTAACAAATTACTTACAATGCAGATGCCAAAACAAAAAAGTTGGGTGCATCTGACATCCAAACTAATCCCTCAACAATTTAGTTCTGTATAAGAATCATAAACGTGAGTAATCTTTCATCAATTCTAACAATTGCCCTCAAGAAACATCAAGCCTCTTGAAAGTGGAACAGGGCTGCGAGTGGAGCCAGTAATCATGTGAAAGCTGAGTGAATGAAATGCAGAATACTATCTGCAAATTTAAGCAATCACCATTCCCATTGGGCAATGGCGTAAAAGGAAGCAAAGTGAACCTTACCTTTGTTATACCATCGGACCTCCGAACTTGGAGCTCGGCTGGATTAAGCTCATACTCTGGAACTTCTTCAGGGTCAGAAACTGTCATTGGCGTCTTCCTGGTTTTCTAATATTATGTTATAAATGTAAGTATCAGTCTTCATATAGGAGCAAATCATTAATCACAAACGAAAATGTACAGATAGAAAAAGAAAAGTTATTAACGTACAGGAACACTGGCTCCGCAGGCCTTCAAGATATTGTACACATCTAGATTTCCGTAGTACTTGGCGTCGGCTGCTGCCTGCCAACGTGATTTTATTAACATTACATCACATGAATAAGTAATTAGGCGTATGCAGCACTATCAAGCAAATGAAAATTAAAATTCAGGGCCATTAGCATCTCTGCGCACAATTATCTAACTCATTTCTCTCCTTAACTTCTCATCCTAATTTGCCAAAGCCAAGCTGCAGATGATTTACCAATCTCAACAAGATCCAAATTCCTAATATTTAATCACATAAATCATTCAAAGCTAAACAGCTTAAATATCTAAACAAAATTTAATCCCAAATTTTAAATCTCCTTCGGAAAAAAATGAAAACAATAGTTAGATTATCCAATTTCAACAAAACCAACCAACAAATATAATTTATCACAATCATAACAATAAATTGAAATGAAACCTGCAAACAAATCCCAATTTTCCCCACAATTCAAAGAACTATGGGCCTTAAAAAAAGGGAAAAAGAATGTACCGTGCTACCCCAACGATCACGGGCATCAATATTAGCATTCCTACTAAGAAGCAACTTAACAACCTCAACATGACCTTCACAAGCAGCGACATGCAAAGCAGTACGGCCATCCAAATCAATACCATTAACATCCATGCCTTCATTTAATAGATCCTCCACTCCTTTGGTATCCCCTCTACAGGCCATGAACAGCAGCCGCATGGTGGAGTCCAAATTCTCCGGCACCGTCAGCTCTTCCTGGACGGAACTCCTCTGAACGGGGTCCACGGACGACTGACGGCCGAAGTTGAACCATTGGTTGTTCTTCCGTGGGTCCATAGACGACTGCCGCGAGAATTGGCGGCTGAAACCCCGTTTTAACGCCCTATTTGAGAACTGGCGGGAAACTTCTCTTTTTGTTAAGTTCTCCATGGTCGGTTTCTTGTGGTAGAACAAAAAAAAATGTAATCCCGAAATCAGGTAATGAAATTAAGAACAATGAAATACAAGGCTTCGAAAGATCGAGAGCCGAGAGGGAAAATAAAAACATGGGAACAAAGCTCAAGGCTCTCGATATCGAGCCAAGAGGAGAATGATCACCATGAAGAATCTAAGAAGGAGATGGTAGAGAGGGGATTTGAGATCCGAACCCAACGCATGCTAATAATATAGACAATTTTCAACTGAAAACCAGCGATAATGGCGTTCATGATAATATATACTACAATGCAATTTGACGTTTAAAAAAAGCGCTAAAAGCCTACTAATTTAAGCAATTTCCTTTATATGGTGGATCTTATCCAGTAAGGCTTGGAATGCCCCCATTAACTGAAAGAAACTCCATTGGCGGGAACCGGAACACCCGAACCCGATGATCAGATGACCCGATTCGAATACCGAAACCGCCATTTGCTGCCTCTGCCTAAAATATTGCTAATCTAATAACGGTCAGTCTTATTTAGCATTTTCTTCTTCTTCTTCTTTTTCTTTTCATTGTCTCTTTTCTTTCTCTGTTTCTTTCATGGCAGCTCTTTCGGCTCCTCACTTCTCAATCCACTGCTCAAAGTCTGACTCAGACTATGCTCGTAACCCCATTTGTTTCCCACTAAAGATAAGAGGACCCAGCAGCCATTTCCTCAATAAATTAGTGCTCTCTTCGAGGAGTGTCAACGAAAAGATCTCTAACAACACTTGCTTTGCCAACTCCCCTGTTCCTTCCACTGCCACTCGATCAAAGCATGTTATTCAACCGATTCTTTTCCGTATTGGTTTTTTGTTTCCTTCTCATTGCGTATTTTGGTTTCCTTAAAACTTTGTTTATGTAGGCTAACTTGTGTCTTCCTTCTTATTGCCTTCTGTGATTGAATCAAAAGGGTGAAAAGACACACGATTTCTGTGTTTGTCGGAGATGAAAGTGGAATGATTAATAGGATTGCTGGAGATTTTGCAAGGAGAGGATACAACATCAAGTTCCTTGCAGTTGGTTTAAACAAGGATAAGGCACTTTTTACCATTGTTGTCTCTGGTACTGAAACAGTGCTCCAACAAGTTATAGAGCAATTATGAAAGCTTGTGAATGTTAGGAAGGTACAATGTTACCTCAAACTCTTCATTTCTATGCTTGTCTTTGGCTTTGTAAGCATGTATTATGAATGATTCTCTTCCCCTGAGGTGAGGAATGTGATTTGTTTCACTTTGAACATTTTATTCAATCACTCCTTTTCTGGTATGCATGTCCTGAAGCTGTTATCAATGGAGTTTCAAGTATCTCGATATTGTCCATTAGACTCATAGACTCATCATTTGCCATTCGTTCTTGGATGAGTATGAATGAAGACCAAGTGATTATTTGCGTTGCTTTTCTAAAAAAATGATAGTGATTCATTTTGATTGCTCAAACTAGTTCTTTTAATCTGATGGATAGGTTGAAGATATCTCAAATGAACCCCAGGTTGAACGTGAGCTAATGCTTGTAAAAGTGAAGATGGATCCTAAGTTCAGAGCTGAGGCCAATCCTGCTATGAGCCTATGACGTTGTAGAATGTTAATAATATTCCTTTTAAATTCTATTCTTGTAATGTTTTTCCCCTTTGATTGCCTGCTAACCTTGTCTAGTTTATTAGATCATGTGGTTAGTGGATATCTCAGAACAATTACTGACTATTGAGGTATTGAATAGTAGAAATAACATTCCCATAAAGACCTAGCAATGTTAGAACATGAGCAGGGCTTGATAAAAGTAACTAAAACATAACATTAAAAATAATATGAAAACATATGAATATATAAATGTCACAAAATCTATATAATATGAATTATGATATGACACAATATAAAAATACATGTACATACAAATTGTCAGGTCTAGCATAATGTTAGCATAAGTTAAACGTAAGAAGTGTTCTTTTTTTTTTCTTATGGTTTCCGGGAGAAATTATATGATTTTAATGTGAATAGATTATCTTGTTCGTGCTTTACAATTTTGGGTGCTTGCCAATATATAGGTTTCTGTGGTAGTGAATGTTGACTGAGAATAAAAAACTTCTAGTAGCCACGGTCTAGGACGTGTGACTGGCTAATTAAAGTACATAGGAACCAGTAAAAGAGGCCTTCCCTTCCAGTTTCTGTTTGGAGTGATAACTTACCTTTTAGGAAACTTGGAAACATTCTTTAATTAGCAAATGATTGTTTCTATAGAGAAAGTATTTTTCCTGAAGTTGGTCTAAGTTTATCCATTATGTTTGTGCAGATGCTTATTTTTAGAACCTTTTGAGCAATAATCCATAGGAAAAGATTTTTAAAATGTTGTATTGTAATTGAAAACAAGATTGAACACATGAGATATTTCATAAGTTGGAGGGACTCGGTTGCATTCTGGAAATGTTAACTAATGTGGTGAACTCAGGTAACAGGAGATCCTGGGAAGATGTTAGCTGTGCAAAGAAATTTAAGCAAGTTTGGGATCAAAGAAATTGCTAGAACTGGAAAGGTAACGAGCTTTTCTTTAAGTTACTTGAAGAAAATATTCTACTAGCCACTTAATTAGTCCTCCACCTGTCAACTTTATTTATGAGTTAAAGGTTGTTATGTTTATTCTCTATTTTCTGTTAGATTGCCCTTAGAAGGGAAAAAATGGGCGCATCCGCTCCATTCTGGCCACTTTCAGCAGCTTCATATCCCGATCTTCAAGAAACAGTACCAAATAACGCTCTTGCACGGGCCACAGATAGATCAGTAGTTAGTGACGCTGATGCTTCTGGAGGGGTAAGCATTTCACTAAGCTTTCGATTTGATTTTCTATTGAAATTTTCAAATTGTATTTTCAGTTTCTTTGTATTTGGAAGATGCTGTGCCAAAGATTAGCCTAATGGAGACTATCCATCCATCATGCTTTTGTGACTGTAAGTTCTAAACATGGGTATAAATTCAAACTAGGGCTTGTAGATTGCACCCTATAGGATTCTTACAGAAAGATGTCTCTTTATTTCTGGTTAGTAGAAGTAGTGAGCTGGTTATGTACATTATGAAAGCCTTTTGTTTTTCATTCATGATCCCATGGATTGAAATAATTAATGATTGATGTCTTTGTTCTGTATGATAAGTCTTAAAACTAGACCATAGTTCTATAGTATATGTGTTTCGTTGGTTATGTACACAAAAAAAAACCTATAGTTCAGGTGTTTTCATCAGCTTATGCAGGGAGATGTTTATCCAGTCGAGTCGTTTGATGGTTTTGCGGTCAATCAAGTTCTCGATGCTCATTGGGGTGTTCTCATTGGAGACAATGTAAGAATGCTTATTTCTGGTCGAGTGTCTCTCTATAGCACATGCACGCTTATGCTTCTTAAGTTCTGTTGGCTGTTAAGTATACATGAGCAAGCACCCAGCTTCAAATGCACATCCACCTGTGCCTCTTTACCTAAGTAGAACAAAGCTTTGATGCGGTGCCAGAAGCCCTTTTTTGTTTAGGATGTACCCCAAAAATATCAAAGTTCATGCACTCAATCCTTGAGACTTATCTACTTTTTGACTTGAGTAACCACCTAGTTTGTCGCCGTATTTCTTCTTTCAAGATTACATACAACTTCTTGAAAAAATAATCTTCTAAATTGAATATTTTGTATATATGAAGCAATCTTCCAAAAACCATCACAATTACTCCTCTCTATACAACATTTTAGAGTCCATTTCAACTATGATTGAACCACCAGTGTTGAATCTATTTGAACTTTCTTTGCAATTCCATCATCTAGATTAGATGAGTCATTCCTTATTATGACACCTATACTAGCAGAATTTCCTTCTTCATAGGCGCCATCATAATTAATCTTATACCATCCCTCATTAGTTTAGTTCACCATTGTTCCTCCACCTTAGTTCTACTCAATTCACCATCCTTGCTTTCCACAAGTTCAAACACCAAATTCCTAATTCTGGCCACACAATATCTAAATTTTCATATCATCCAGCATGTAACTGCCATATAAATCCCAACCATGTCCATCTTCATTTTATTACCCTTACACCCATCAAGGATCATCACCATCCATTCATTCAATGTGATAACAACATTTTCATCAATATTGATGTCCAACTTTCCACCAAACACTCACACATAGGAAGGAAATGCATTCAACCATTTGAATTTAGGGGTGGGACATAATGCATCCCTATTCATAATGGCAGAGTTAGGATATTAATCTCGGGAGAGTCAAGTTAAAATTAGACGTGCTATGTAATTTTTTTTCCCTATAACACATGTAATGTATATTAATTAAGTTACAAAAAATTAGATAAAAATTTTGTTCCACATTATATTTTCAAAATATATAATCTCCACAACTTGCAAGTGGAGATGACTGCAAGGAGAAGAAACAAGGAAACTAGTGTGAGAGTCGAAAGTGGAGACGGCTGTTTTCATATTCTAATTTTTACTCTCTAAATTTGAATTTTTCAAGAAAATTTTTACTTTATTTTTATCAAGAATAATTCTTTTAATATTATAAAAATATTAGAGGAGTCTACTTCTATATTTTGGAGGTTCATAGTATTATATAAAAGAAGAAAATGAAAAATCTTAAACTTCGAAGGCATCATGCCCCTGAATTTCTTGCTTTGCCACTGCCTATTCATTAAATCCTCTCTAAATGAAAACTCTCACTCATATAGGCTCCACAACCATTTTCATACCTTTCTATCCATAAGATATGAGGTTGAAGCACTACTGGTACATTCTCCTTTTTTCTCCTATCCTTCAAAGTATGATAACCAGTTCTCTCCCTAAGCTAAATAATTAATATATTTTATTTTAAGATAGTAATTTAAGTTATTTAATTTTAAAATAAGAATAACATTTGATAAAAATACTTTTATAATAATTATTTTTTATTTTTAAATACTTTTCAATTGAATTGATTTGCGATTCACTTATCACAAGAAGTCAAATGTGACTTTACATGAAATGAAAAAGTTGAGATAATGAAAATTTAAAACTCAGATTGATGGATAACATAAACCCAATCAAACTCGTATATAAATAATAAAATCGATTTTGATAATTAATAATCAACATAATATAAAATTTAAGATAATATATATATATGGGTTAATATTTTGTACACTGATAGAGTATTTTTTTTATTCTAAAATATTTTTCTTTGTTTAAAATATTTTACTATACTCCTTTAGCACTGTGTACTAAATATTTTCTCTTTATATATTCGTATAACATTTTGAAAAATTATTTAACATACCACTGTAAAATTTTTTTAAATTTCAAGTTAAGAGTTTGACAAATATATTATAAAATATAAATAAAAAATAAATTATATAAATAAACGCGACAATTATCACACCCTCAATTCACTTATAAAATCTAAAAATTTTACTGTGTATTAAATGATTGTCCTATATTATATTATAATGTAAGTTGATATGATGTATCATATTTTATTTCGGTTGAAAAAGGAAAATGCATTTCTAATTACTCTTGGATCGAACTCTCGAAAGAGTGTCGACATTTCTCGAACAAAATCCATTTAACTGGACGTACGGACGGTTTAAATTTCGCCGCCACATCTACAAATGAACCCATTATGTCCTCATATACTTTTAGGTACCAGCCTTTCTTACATCCCATCTCAAATTACTTTTCTACCCCCATCCCATTTTCCCCTCAGCAAACTAACATTACATTTTAACCGTGTGGGCATCCAATATGTGCACATTGCAATTTCAATATATACATCAAAAATTGAATTTCAAAATATTTTTTTAAGAAAATGCATGGCTGATTTATTAGTTTCATCTCATAATTTTCTTTTATAACGATTGAGATAAGAGTTTTATTTTTAATATAAAAATTATTCAAAAATCTAATTCAAAATTGCTATATTATAAAATTTCAACATTTTACTTAAGATTTAACATTTCTCCTGTGATTGAAGAGAAATAATTTTTAAAATTTTGGACTTTTTGATACAATACTTAAAATTATTTATAGACCCTCCCCAATTCTTAAATAGAAAAAGAATATGCTTTTGCGCATTCAAACTCACTCTTGTACTCATAATAAAACCAATTTGAGCTAACTCAATCCGTAGCATTTTGGACATTAAAAATAAGAAATTTATTGTTTGAAATATTAATATCAGCAAATAAAGTAACTATATATTTCAGTTATAAATTAAATAATTTTCCCTATTATACTTGAGGGGGACCTACACTGCCTTTTTAAACAGATTATTAATGTATTAATATATTTTTATATCTATTAATAAGTAATAATATATATTTAAAATTTAATTAGATTTTAACACATCCATTGAGTATAAAATACAATTATGTAATAAATATATTAATATAAATAATAATAATAAGATTTGTTGAATGATAAAATATAAATGTATTTTTTTAAAAAAATTATAAAGATTTAGGCTTAAATTTTATTATGTACATTTATATTATAAAAATATAATATAAAATAAAATAAAATAAACACTTTCAAAACAATATAATTTATTTTATGAAATAAAACATATTTTCATCCCTATCTGAGTTTAATAGGAGAGATAAAAGGAAATTTTCATATACATTAATAGAGAATTAAGCTTAGCAAGATGGGGGGTAAACTAGTAATTGCAAAAGAAACCAGGTTTTGTTAAGAAATAATAAAATGAAGCTGACATCAAAATATCATCATTAAACTATTATCTTTATTTATTTATTGTGAAAGAAATAATGATCTGTATTCACACACACATATATAAGAATGTATTTTCCCTCATCCCAAGATCCAACAAATGCCTAGATTTGAGCACACCATTTCTATAGTGATGGGTTTTATGCTAAGAAAGAGCTTGAGCTGCTTGCAAGAGCTTTCGTGTTTGTTCATGGATTTAGCTTCAATTCTAATGTCAGCTGTTAGATTCTCAAGCTTGCAGCTGTCTCGCCATCGTCAACCTTCTGCAAATCATCATCATCACTACAGGAGATACCATCATCCTATGTCTCCAATGGCTGTTCCAACATGAAATTATCATTTATTTATTGTCTTTCTTTTTTCTTTTTTGTTTGGCTGCATTTGAAGTTCATCATCCATGGTTTTTTCTGTCCCTCTCTGGTTAGTATTATTTATCACCTTTTTTTTTTCAATAATATTATTCTCCGTTTGTATTTTTTTTTAATTGTGATATTTATAGAGGTTGAAATTTAGATGAGTTATATGCATGATTCTTTATGCATTATAGTTTTTCCTTTTTTCCCTCCTAATTTTATCTGATTAACTATCTATTATTTTAGATTATTTAATTCATACAATTCTAGGCAACAATTATTTACTTTACATTTTCTCAAATATATTATTTCAGAATTTGAAATTATAATGAATCAATTTTTAAATTTAAAATCAAAATTCTTAAAATTTAAATTCCTCGATAATTGTGAAATAAAAATGTATTTAGTTAAAATTTTTTTTTTTTGAAAAGGATAGATTAATCAAAAAGAATTTCAAGACAAAAGAAAATCAATAGAGATTTATAATAGTTTGTAATGGTAATGATAATTTCTAATGGTTATACTTCGAAATTATCATATCTAATTTTGAGGTCTTTTTACATAATCACGATGTTAATTGTAGGAGAGTGAATATAAAATGAAGATCGATCCTTCTGCCTAATTAATTGAGGTTAGTACGTTTAATATTGTGTCTCAAAACCCTTTGTTTATCTTATCCTTCGACTCATGATCAATATTATTTTTGCAAATTGAGAATGGCACATTGCTAACTAATTTATCTAACGAAATTTGAGCTTTACTATTTTATTTGATTTTGATATATATTTTCTCTAGGTATAATAAAGTGCAAAACTATTTTAAATCTTGAAAATTTCAATCTTCAAACTAAAAGTGTTTTTTCTCTTCATTTATCTTCCTAGAAAAGGAAATGCAAGTGATAAGTTAGGGATGGAAAATTTTAAATCATAATAATTTGATAAGTGAATTTAGAGCATTTACTATTTAGAATAAGATAATATTACAAATATTTGATACTTGGATGATGTATTTTTTTATGCATTGTGTTGGAGATTGACCCGATTAAGTAAGGAATAAGTAAAAATAGCAAAAGAGATTGAGAAATTGAACACACAAATTTAATGACAAAAGAACCACGGGCAAAGATAATTTTACTATAATGACAAAAGAAACGAAGAGTACAAAAATATGGAGATAAAAACTAAACCCCGAAAACCTGAAAATAAAGAACCCTCACAATGTAAACACAAAATTCTCTAAATGTGCTATGAGTTCTAATATCTAATGGGTGTATTTTCTAAAGTTGTAAAAAAAGCCTATTCATAGACTAAATTCATATGTCAAATAATAATAAAATAATCTAAACTAATCAGTGTTTAATTGAAACAAATAAATAGAGTTTAACTAGAAGATTATTTTTCAAATTTAACTGAAATAGGAGTCATACTTAACACATTGCTTAATATTTGATGTATCAATTATATATAAAGCAGAATGAGTTAAATTTTTACTTGTTCTAATCCGTTCAATGTTTTATCGTTGTATTCTGAACCGATTTACTCTTAAGCCTTATCACTTATAATTATAAAGCAATCTCTTAAAATGGATTTATTTTATACACAAACAAAGAATAGAAACAAATAAAATGTAGTTGATCTTGCAAACATACATATGCGTATATAGTTTTTGAGTTTGCAATTAAAAGTATATGTTTGCACTTACAATTGAATGATTTGCTCACTGCTTCACCTTCGACCAGTTAGTGTTGCATTCCAAAAACTCCGTTTGATCTTTTCTCACAAGGTGACATTATTCATGCTTATGTTTCCTTTGAGAACAACATTTCTATATGCAGAAAATGTTGCACACACGTTAGTTAATTAAACAATAATGTAAAATATTTATTTAAATCATAAGATTGAACTAAAATAATATAGATATATAATATGAAAAATACATAAATAAAGACTGGATCGAAATATAAATATTATACTCATAAGTAGGTAGGAAAAATGAAGCAAATACTATTCGTGAATTGAGAAGTTTAAATTTGTAGGCCTAGAAAGGCCTGACTAGTCTAGACATTTCGCATCGCCCACGTGCGCCCTCAACCCTAGCGGGTTTTGAATTTGCACACTCTTGCGCACGAGGAAAAACATTAGTTTAGTCATTTAACAATTGCCAAGTTGATTCATATATATAAACATATTCCATACTTTGATATCTAATCAATATGGGACTAAACTTTCCATTTTCCTCAACATAATTCATAAGTGGCTTACTTTGAGCATCATCTTTTTATTCATCACTCAATTATTTTGAGCATCTCAGATATAAAATTATAATTTTATGATTCAAATCTTCACATATAATAATAAATGCCTCAAAATTTTTATTTTTTTTTTCAACACTAAAAATAAATTAAATGATTTTGATTTTAAAAATAATGTAGGTATAGACCAAGTTGGTCTTTCAATTCTTTACGCAATCAATCGTTTGACAATTGGAATTAATCAATCGATTCATTATGAAGCAAAATAATTGACAAAGTTCAAAGGGATTTTTTTTTTCAATCCTCGCTAAGACCTCCTTTTAACCATTGTATAAATGGACCCATCAAGAATCTCCCTCCGTCGATTCCACCTCCCCGACGTCGACGACTTCCTAAAATGGGCAAGCGACGACAAAGTTACTCGTTATCTCAGATGGAACACCATCACTTCCAGGGAAGAGGCCTTGTCGTATCTCCAGAAAGTTGCTATACCCCAAACTTATCGTCGCTCCATTTGTTTAGACGATCGTTCCATCGGATACGTTTCGATCAAGCCAGGATCCGGCAATGATAAAAGCAGAGCTCGCCTTGGGTATGCAGTGAGTGCAGGGTACCGGGGACAAGGGATTGCTACAGCTGCGTTGAAGATGGCGGTTGCTAATGCCTTCACAGAGTTCCAAGGCCTAGTAAGGGTTGAAGCTTTGGTAGAGGTAGAAAATATAGGGTCTCAAAGGGTGTTGGAGAAGGTTGGGTTCTTGAAAGAAGGCCTGCTAAGGAAGTATGGGTTTTGTAAAGGTGAAATCAGAGACATGATTGTCTATAGCTTCTTATCCACAGATATGATCAAGTGATGTTTATAGGCTTTCATAATTTTTGTGTTTTTTTTTATATTATCATATTTCGTATCATGTTTTATTTAATTTTTTCAAATCATATTTATTAAATCTCCAAACCTATTTGAGTTTGGGAAAAAATCGAATATGATTTAATTATTAAAAAGTTATGTTCAAGCTCCCACTTGTTTTTAATGGCATGTCGTAATTTGATTTATTATGCACTATCAGGCAGTGTTCGATGATATCTTTGAGTTAAAGCACAACATAGCTTACTCGCCGCCTATGACTCCAAGGTGTTTGTTAAGATGTTTGTTAAAATGCTTGTGAGAAACCGTCTACCTTGTTCTGGCCCATTTTTAGTTTAGCATTTTTGTTTACGGCCCATTTGATTTTTAATTTATCAATTAAGTCTGTTATTATTGTTATATCGAGTGGTACAACTGCAGCTCATTTGTTTTTTTTTTTTTTAATTTATTGATGTACCTAGAACACCTGAACTCCCATAAGTAGTTTAGGTGCTGCTTTATCATTCTTATGCTATCAATGATGATTAAATCGAGTGTTACGCTCACAAGCTCTCTCTCTTTTCCCGATGAGTCTTCCATTACAAGGAAACAAGAAGCCGCAAACATTTTTTTTATTATTATCTAATTTGTATAAGATAAAAAAAAAACCATATTTGCCGTAGAAACCTAAGAAGTGATCGGAATCTGTTGATTTTACTCTTCGATGTTGTCGATGGCGGGGCTAAGATGGGCTAAGGGTTCTGGAGATTTTAGAAACGATTTATAGCAGATAATAAGGAAGAAGAAGAATAAATGGTTGAAGTTGCTGGTGGTGAGGGAACTCGACGGCGATTGCCGCCATGGATGCAAGGTAAAGCAAGTACACCTAGCAGCGACCGGGATAAGAGTGATAAAGTCCAAGAGGTTGGAGATGAATTTATCTCTGGAAATTTTAAGCCCAGAAAACAGTCTAAAAAAGCTTCCGAGCCTATTGAAAAAGGTGAAACCAAGAGGAGGAAAAGGAAAATTTGTCAACAAGACGCACCATGTGATAGTGAAACTGCTTCCCCGGTGAAAATGAGTATTGGTCTTCGGGAAAAACAAGTTCAGGAACCTTCTCATCGGCAAAGAAACAAAACAAATGTTAGATTGAGAAGCGGAAAAGATAGTAAAACCCCATCTCCGGTTGAGGATGATGAGGAAGAACTGAGTCCAGAAGATTTGTTGAGCATCGCTAAAGAGTACGTCAAAGCTGATAAAGACATAGGGCTGCAAGAGCTATCAACTGGGGATTGTGAATTTGGAAAGCAATTATCAACTATAGCCTCTCCCAAAGCCAAGTGAGAAAGTTCTCTTATTGCCATTGATGGTAACCGAAAATCGCCTGTTGATGAAACAACTTATGATTTAACTGAAAGTCCGAAAGATGACAAACATTTGATCAATGCCACCAGAACAAGGTAGACGGTTTCTCACAAGCATTTTAACAAACACCTTGCAGTCATAGGCGGCGAGTAAGCTATGTTGTGCTTAACTCAAACATATCATGGAACACCTGAAGGTCATTCTTACTGCCTGATATGCACGATAGATGCATCAAATGTTAATTTAATAATTATTGATAGAAAAGTTGCATAAATGATTTTAAGTAAAAAAAAATGTAAAAGATAAAAATAGGAGTGATGGTTGTTTTCACCGAAATAAGCATTAAAAAATAAAAGGGTATCCAAACAGCAAAGTCTATTAACCTTATAGAAGCAGAAATCTATATGTGCATAAATGGATCAACTTGTGATATAATCACAATTACATAACATATCTTTGTCTACATTTAAGACTTGAGGGAAGCTTTACTCACATCTTGCCCATGGTGTAATCCATTGCATCTACTAGGAAATCTGCAACAAGAAATCATGAATGAACAGATAAATGAATCTTGTCACTATCATGATAAAAGAAAACATTCAAGTTAGGAGGATCAACTGACCTGCATCTTCTTTAGTAAAGCAGAGCGGAGGGGTCATTCTGAACACATTTCCATAAAATCCCCCTTTTCCGACCAATACTCCGATTTCTATGATACGAAAATAGGGTTCATTAGTGACATATGAAGTGAGTATATTCCATGCCTGGACAAATGTGGGGATTGGAAGTAACCTAACCTTTCAGCTGTTCCATTATATGAAGAGTTTCAAGCTTTGCAGGAGTCTTGAGCTTGTGATCAGTGACAAGTTCAACTCCAAGCATCAATCCTCTTCCTCTAACATCCCCAATAACTGCAAACATCCATACATAGCACAATCAGCAATGCAAGTTATGAGAGGATGTCAAATGTACAATAAACAGGAGGAAGGACCGACAAAGTATGCTTACGATCATATTTATCTTTTAATGCAGTTAGCCTCTCCTTCAAATGAGATCCCACAACATGTGCATTCTCCTGAAGCTTTTCTTTTTCGATCACTTTCAGGACAGCTAACCCTGCAGCAGTACATACAGGATTCCCACCAAAGGTATTGAAGTAACTTCTGCGGGTCAAGACCTCTGCAATTTCAGGGGTGGTTACCACGGCACCGAGAGGGATGCCATTTCCAATGCCCTGTCCATGTAATTAAAGAAACATGTCTAACGCACAAAAGCTAGCTGCAACTGAATGAATAAGCCGTGTGTAGATCAGATTCTTAAGACAAGGCTAACCTGTAGTGTATGATGCTAATTACCTACTCTCTAACTCTTGAAGTGAAAATAGGTGATAGTGAGGGTTTGAATTTTTATCTCAATCATCATTCAATATGTTGTACTAAAATGTTAGCAACAGCAACGCATGTGATTTTATATATATTATACCATGTACTCCTTGAGCAATCAAATTGAGAAAATGCTACCATCATAGTAAGCAAATTAACCTTTGCCATTGTTACTATATCGGGAACAACTCCATGGTTCTCAAATCCCCAGAAATGGCTCCCTGTGCGAGCAAACCCAGCCTGAACCTCATCAGCTATGCAAAGACCTCCAGCTTTCTTTATGGTGCTATAAACAGCAGGCATGTAACCTGGGGCCAATTCTATAATTCCACCAACACCCTGTCAATGAAAACATAAAAGGAATGTTTAGGTGATGCTGTCTTCACAATGACGTCATGAGAAGTTGATAAAAAGGACATGAAAGATTGAAGGAGAAAATGAATATTGGTGATTACCTGTATGGCTTCAGAAATGAAACCAGCGATGTTCCCAGAAGTTCCAAACTGAATAAGATCTTGAACATCTTTTGCATATTTCTCCCCTTCAGAACCAAATACACCTCGGTATGGATCTGGGTTTATGGCATGATGAACTCCACTCTGATGAAGATGCTTATGAGCTAGGCATAATTATGCTTAATCATGCGATGCAATGGTACATATTTTTTACACACACAACTTTGGGTAAATCCATTTACATCAAGTTCGCTGAAAAGTTTAAACAGAGAGTAGATTGTTTCCACGCAATTGAGATATCCTCTTCAGTGAATTTGTTTTCTCCGTTATCCTTTATTAATAGATTGAAATTAATTTAAACCAAAATGAAAAAGAAGCATGCCTTTAACTCTTTATATTCTATCCACAAAGATTAATACTTATATTGTTTTAGCATTTCAGGTGCTCAGTAAATGCTCTCCTCAAAACATGAGAACAATAATGGACAAGTTAAGTTTCTTTAGTAACTAAGGCAACATTGGATGCAATTTGATTTACAATGTTCACGCCATAGCAAAATAATGTTGGGTCACAAACCAATAATAAGATAAGATCCACATAACATCAGAAGGTCATAATCATCACCTATGTACCTTAGTCGTTTCATGTTAAACTATTCAATACTTAAATGATGTACAAGACACGAATATGGCAGCATGAAAATTTCAAGAATATACAATAGAAATACCTGGATAACATTGAACTTCCAGTTACTTTGGGCAGTGGCTCCCATAGTTCCTGCTGCATTCCCATGATACGCGTTCCTCAATGATATTATGTCATGGCATCCAGTATATAATCTCGCTATCATCATTGCTAACTCGTTTGCTTCTGTCCCTGAATTTGTAAAGAATACAACCTGCACGGCCACGTAAAACAGAAACACAAATTAATATGCAAAAAGAAGAAGATAGAGAGATCAATTTAAATCCAAAATGTAAATCACAATTATTATGATAAAAGGCAAAGAAAAATGAAACATCCCCAATATCATGTAAATACCCGAACTTAATAGAAAATTAATCTTCAGAGAGAGCTGTTTGAACTATATGGCCAGAGATCGGATAGATAGAGAGAGTAATGAATGACCTTGAGATTGCCGGGTAACTTATTGGCAAGGGCCTCAGCGAAATCAGCGATGGCATTGTTGAGGTAAAGGATGGTGGAGTGTTGTAAGCGCTTGGTTTGGTTGACGATTGCGTCGACCACATCAGGATGACAGTGGCCGCAACTCAACGTAGCAATCCCTCCAAATGCGTCTAGGTACCTTCGTCCGTTCTCATCGAACAAATACTGCATCCTCCCATCCACTACGTTCAACTACCCAAAAAAAATTAAATAAATGAAAAACAATCAGCCAGATTTACTTCCTAAAATCCAATGAATCTATGAAGCAGCCAAACAGATCAGTGCATAATTTTTAGTAATTTCTTCTTATTCGTCTTTTTTGCCTTGTTATATCTTTAATTGATAAAAGTTTTACATTAAAATAAATGAAAAACGTGATTTGAAAAGGATAAACACGTCACTATCGATTCGAAAGAGCAGTTCAATTCTACTCAAAGAGAGAGAGAGAGAGAGAGAGAGAGAGAGAGAGAGAGAGAGAGAGAGAGAGAGAGAGAGAGAGGAGAGTTCAATGATTTACGCTACACTTAAATAGTATTAGTATATCCAATGTCAAGTTTATTGTTTCTGAATTTTTATTTAAAAGAAGAGTGAATTGAGTTTCTTTTGAATCTGAAATTAAACTCGATGGATGGCGTGTTAAAATAAAACTCACGGGTTTCTGGTAAAAATAAAACATGGAAGGGCTGAGATACTCCTTGCGTTTGGAAAGGATGTCGACGGCGGAAGGACCGGTGTAAGGAGGCGGAGAGTAATCAAAGGGAGGCAATTTAGGAACGGAATCGACATTGTTTTTATCAAGCTCAGCTTTGTGAGCCACCAGAGAGAAGCAGCGTGGGCGACCAAATTGCCCCCGTCGCAGAGAACATTTAGTTTCCGAAAACACCCTCCTCCATGAACTAATAAAACCGTGCACCATTATTTTTTTGGATCTCTTTCTGGTTTTTATTTTCTGGAAAGAGAAGAGAAGAGAAGTTCCTAAAATATAGGACTGTGTTTGGTGGCGGTATGCAATGTTAAAAGAGAGAAACGAGGAAGATGGTGTTTTTATGGAAGGAAAGAATTGAGAGGGAAAACAGTTTAATAGGCAAGGGCGAGTGTCTGCTGACGTGTACTTATTGTTCCGTTAGTTTGTCAAATCAAAATGCCTCTTCTTTTACCATGAAATTACATTTCTTTCCTTGGCTTAATATTAGCCGTCCGCTTAAATAATGCCACGTGTTTGGAGAACATAAAAGGGCAATTTATCAAAAAAAACCTTTTTTTTTTAATTTACCGAAATGGGCTCTTTATGTAATTATTTACCGGAATGGTCCGTTTTCCGCAAAATCGCGTCCACGTCAGCGCGATGTCAGGGTATGCGCCAGAAAATCGTGTCCATGTCAGCGCGATTTGCTGACGTGGACACAAATCGCGCCCCCTAGGACGTGATTTGCTGACGTGGCATGAACAATTTATGTTTTTTAACTTGGAAAACTTTGAAAGGCCTTAACTTTTTGCTCGGTTGTACGATTGAGACGAATTTTTTTTATTTCGAATAACTTTTCGACATCTACGCGCTGAATCAATTAACAAGTACAATTTTTTTTGAATCAATTAACTCTTCAATATTACATCAATAGCAACAAGTACAAAAAAGATTCAAAATTGTTACCAACAAGATTTAAACCAAAGTTCTAAGGGAAAAGAGCAAGCATCTTAACCAACTAAGCTAAACTAATTAATTGGCATATTATAAAAATAATGTTATTATCTTAATTATATTACTTACGTTCTAACGATTTATCGGACCTATTCCATACACGTGTCAAATCAAAAAAAATAATACAACAATTCTGTAAAAAAAATCCGGTGTTTACTTCAAATAAATAAGGAAAATAATGATTTGAATGTTTCAAAATTCAATTTTAAACTGAAAAAATTAAAATTTAGGGGCAAAAAAGGATATTTTTCGAAGAAAACTGCGGCAAACCGCCTTCGCCTGTTTGTCAGCGCGTAGATCTCGAAATTTTATTTGTAATAAAAAATTAGTCTCAATCGGACAACCAAGCGAAAAGTTATGGCCTTTCAAAGTTTTCCAAGCTAAAAAACATAAACTGTTCATGCCACGTCAGCAAATCGCGTCCTAGGGGGCGCGATTTGTGTCCACATCAGCAAATCGCCCTGACGTGGACGCGATTTCCTGGCGCGTACCCTGACATCGCGCTGACGTAGACGCGATTTCGCGGAAAATGGACCATTCCGATAAATAATTACATAAAAGGCCCATTTCGATAAATTTTGAAAAAGAAGGGCTTTTTTTAATAATTTGCCCAACATAAAAACCATTTTAGAATCGTACGGATGGTTGAGAATTGAGATGATCAGGTGACATCGGTTTATATCGGGTCAATTAAAAATTTTAAAAAATGGGTTGAATTGGTTTATATTAATTTTTGGCCTAATCAGATTAATATTAATTTTTGGATTAATACCTTAATCAATCGACTTGATTCACGTTAAAATTTATTGACTAATCCTCCTAGTATTTATAATTGTTATTTTCAACAAGGTCCTCTTTACGATTTGAAATTAATAATTTATTCAAATTTGAAGTAAAAAAAGGAAAATAAGTCATTGGTCAAATTATGTTTTCTATTCTTATATTATATTTAATTTAAATATTTAATATTATAATAATATTATTATTAATGTTATGCTCTATCAAAATCAGTACTAATGTTTATCTTTATAGATTTATTTTTCATTAATTTATCGTTTAATAAAAATCCAATTCAATCTCATAATTTGGACTTTTTCTTTCAAAACCACACTAGTTGATTAACAATTTTTTTTAATGGTGTTAGTGATTTGAGCTAAGGCATAATATTAGGGAAAAATATTTAGTACATTGTCAATTGAGTTTTTAGACTTTATAAACAAGGTTAGACAGTTGATAAGTGTCATATAGGAATATAGTAAAATATTTTTAAAAAAAGAAACGTAACAATTTTTTAAAATTACTTGTGAAATAATAAAAATATTTTGCCAGTATATCAAATACTAACCCTAATATCAATAATATTAAATAGTCAAATTATATCAAATTGAATTATATAGACTAAATCCTCAATATAGAAACAAAAACAAAAATAAAACTTAATTTTGCTTGGGTTCATTCACTTTAGATACATAAAAATAATCTAAATTCAGAAATTGCCATTATTGCAATGCAATTAAATTAATATCAAGGTAGTATTTGGAAAGCCACCTATTAATTAAATTGGTGTAATTGAAATATTGTAATTGATTGGTCCATCAATTTGAGTGTAATTAAAGCATCCCAATTATACTTTACAATTTTTAGAGGGATGGTGAGAATTGGAGTAATGACAAGGTAAATTATACTAGAATCTAATTTTTAAAAAATTATTTTTATACAAGTTATAAAAATTATATTATAAGTATGAATATGTATGAGTGTTTGGGATGGTTATAAAAAAATTTTCTTATATTATAAATCCTAAAAATATATTATAATTTTTTTTATATTTTATAAAGGTATAACAAAAAAGTTATATTATTTAAATCCTAAAAAATTCTAAAGTTATGGTCAAAAAATTTATTATAAAAATAATTTACATGTTACAAAAGTTTTATAATATATTTATATATAAAAAATTATGACCAAGTGTCACGGGCCGTAGTTTAAAGCCCGTGACAATCGCACCAAATGCATCCAATGGAGGTCTATTGTTTAGATGGGGATCAGTTGGCCAGCAAGAACTGGCCCGATTCAAAAAGCTGTTGGAGAAGCCTATCAGATTGAAGCCAACCCCGATAATGAAGATATGACAACTTAGGCTAATTTGGTAACTAATCTTAGAAGATTGAGGGAATCATATCTTGTAAAGATTAGATTAGATTTGATATGACATATCTTGTAAATCCCTAAAATCAAGAGATATGGTTAATCTCGTTCGTCGATGTAAACGTATCTTAACCGTCGGTTTTGGGGGAGCTCAACTATTAATAGAGAGCCTCCCCCTCATTTGTACTCACTCCATTCATTGTTTCATTATTCTTTGTGAATAAGAGAATATTGAGAGCATTTACTCAAACACTTTGTGTGTGCTCTTTTTGTTGTTATTTGTTGTTTGAGCGAGGGAAAAGCCGAAGTCAAGAGGGCAAAGAAAAGTAAAAAAAGCAAGTATAGTGCTTCTTGTGTCATGGTCCGCATAGGTTACGGAAGTGTTCGATGAAGTCTGTCATTGAAGAGAACGATGGAGCAGACAAAGAGCCCAAGAAGCTTGGTTCGAGCAAGGGAAAAGCTGAAGCTAAGAGGGCAAAGAGGAGCAAAAAAAGGTGAGCAAAGTGCTTTTCGTGCCGTGGTCCGCATGAGTTGCGGAACTGTCCGCATGAGTTGCAGAGCTGTCTAAAGTAAGCCGAGGAAGAGGTGAGTTTGTCATCGGACTTAGAAGGAAAATTTGCGATGAAAAAAGTGGAGCTGGGACAAATGAGGCTCAAATTGAGTGAAGCGTCAGAGTTGGCCGAGTCATCGATAGGGCTTCCACCTATGAGAGAGGTAGGTGGTGCATTGGACTTCAAGGGAAAAGAAATGATGCAAGTGTGACAGTTGACTCGAGTAAATGCAAAGGTACATTCCGAACACTTTGATAATGAGTTGCATTCTAACTTGTTGACTTGGCAAGAACGTAGGGGCCATTTAGAAGTTCTTGAGCAAAGAGGCCGAGAGACTGTAGGCAAAGTGAAGCCAAGTGTTGTGAATCAAGAGGATTCTGTTCGAGTGAAGTTAGAATGTGGGTAAGAGAGTGACATAACTTCTTGTCATCGAGATGTACAAATGAGTAGGACGGTTCGAGTTAAGTAGTGACGTAAGCCAAGGCAAAAGTCCCGAAGGAAGGAAAAAGCTAAGGCGTCGAGATGAGACCGAGGCGAATCAAGTCAGTGCCATTCGAAAGTCACAACGAGGGCGTTGCGAGAATGGGTGGGGGAGAATGTCACAGGCCACAGTTCAAAGCCCGTGACCATCGCACCAAATGCATCCAATAGAGGTCTATTATTTAGATGGGGATCATTTGGCCCGCAAGAACTGGCTCGATTCAAGAAGCTGTTAGAGAAGCCTGTCAGATTGAAGCCTGGTTGGCCCGATAATGAAGATATGGCAACCAATGGAGGTCTATTGTTTAGATGGGAATCATTTGGCCCGCAAGAACTGGCCTGATTCAAGAAGCTATTGGAGAAGCCTGTCAAATTGAAGCCTGGTTGGCCCGATAATGAAGATATGACAACTTAAGCTAATTTGGTAACTAATCTTAGAAGATTGAGGGAATCATATCTTGTAAAGATTAGATTAGATTTGATATGACATATCTTGTAAATCCCTAAAATCAAGAGATATGGTTAATCTCGTCCGTCGATGTAAACGCATCTTGACCGCCGGTTTTAGGGGAGCTCAACTATAAATAGAGAGCTCCCCCTCATTTGTACTCACTCCATTCATTGTTTCATTATTCTTAGTGAATACGAGAATATTGAGAGCATTTACTGAAACACTTTGTGTGCATTCTTTCTGTTGTTCTTTGTAGCTTCTTTTGGCATAAATCGTTTCCGCTCTTCAACTTGGTGCCTTGGAGGAGTTCTTAAGGAATCCTCACTTGAGAAAAGGCTGACTTAGGCGAGTTTGGACGAATGGATCGCCTAAGGCTGCACGGATCACAAGACGAAAGATCTAGCCACGTGACACAAGTATAGACATAACTTATTTATGTGTCCATGTTATATTTTGTAAAAATAATATACTTATTCATAAAAAATGTTATAGTTTTTTTATCATAATTAATTAATTATAAAATATAATTTTCTAAATTTATGGAAAAATATTTATTTATAAAAAAGGTTATGAAAGTTTTGGATAATTTATTAAACATTTTTATAAAGATTATATATTATAAATTTTCTATTATTTTTTATTTAATTTGCATATTATAAAAAATGATTTAACCTAGCATATGTTTTTCTCCAAATTTAAGTTTGTATAATTAAAACTATAGATTATTTAGACTGTGAACTCAAATATTATAAGGTCGATGTTAATTATGTAAATAAAAAACGTTTTCTTGCACCATATCTAGGATATTGTACCATTTTAGAGAATGGTGTAAAACACAAGCATTATAGTCAACTTGTGAACTCTTTAATTTGAGACATTCAAGATTTCAAAATGTGGTTGAGAAGGAATTGTTGTCCTAAAATAACATTTCTAATATTAACAACATCACTTTCATATAACATAAAAATCAAGGTTGGATTGTACTAGCATGTTTGCATATTTCATAACTTTAATTATAGGAGAAATTGAGATGATCCATATTTCGGAGAGCACATAGAATTTGTAAGCCTCCGGTACATAAAATTCGTAAATATGGGGCAGAAGAATTTAGAGCTACTGCTGAAAATGATCCAAAAAGGGCTGAATTCTGACTAGAAAACACTATCAGAGTTTTAGATGAATTGTCTTGTACACCTGATGAATAGTAAATGGTAGGATTTAATTATATTTAATGTGTAACCTCTGATAATGTTCCGTAACCCTGTTCCAACGACAGATATGAGTTAAGAGTGTTACATTTCCAATAGAAGTTTTAGAATCATAATTCAAATACATCCTTTTTTAATATATAAATATATTGTTGGATTCAACATAATTTAGGTTTTAGTATACGTAACTAGTTAAAGATAGTATTAACTTTAGAGTTAGTATTTCGTATTTTAGTTATATATATTTTTTAATTTCATAAATAAATTTTAAAAAATTATCATGCATGCCACTATATATATTTTTAATATTTTATTATATATTATAATATACTTATCATCATCCTATTTCTATTGTTGAAGTTTAAAAATTTCATTTCTCTTTAACCTTAACTATTTTCAAATTTAGGGTTAATTTCTTTTATCTTATAAAACAATCTAAATTCAGAAATTAGAGCTTTTGCAACATGATCAAATTACGTTATGTTTAACCCATAGACATCGTTGAATCTAGTAAGGCATTTGTTTATACAAACAACACCAATCCGAGGGAGGAGTAAATTGTTCAGAAATTAGGCCATGATGATGACAACGATTGTGTGTGAGATTTCACACGTTAAAGCTCGAATTGTTATTTAGGACAAAATAGGGTTTCAACATCAAAAGTATGTATCAGATGGCACCTTGTTTTAATGCTTTGCCTTGTAAGATTTCCATGTTTCTTTCTCCTCCCTACACCAGTTCAGGTTCAGCTTATTTGTTGGGTATGGAAATTAAGTTTTTCTTTTCTTGTGGCCAAACGTACATAATTTGGTTTACTTCCTAAAAAATTCATGTTTTTATTAAGCTGTTGATTGAAATAATAGTCGATATAAATGAGCTAATTTATATATAGTCAGAAAAAAATAGTTAAGGGGAGATACGACCTTGCTCGTTTGACTAAATGTAAAAATTCCTTTTTAACCTCTCTCATAAATAAAACATTAAATTTAAATATTTTTAATTCTTCATTAAAAACAATTGCATTTTTATCCCATAAAAATAAAAATAATTTAATTTAAATATTTTTAAGCTTTAAATGTTTCAAAATATTTTACAATTTTATTTCTTAATTTCGCCCAGTCCGATAAAAATTACTCTGAAATCTACTTTTTCTTGATTACTATGAATGTAGCATGCGTAGGGATGGGAGTTTTGTATTGGCATCTTTTATAAGCCTTCCAATATATGCATGTGGACGACACTTAACAATTACTAAGAAATGCAAAACATCTAAAGAAAGTGATGGGCGACGATAGTATGATTGATTTTAAATCTATAATCATTATTTCAACCATGAGTTAGGGTTAATGTGTTATAACCCAACTTTCTTTTTTCTTTTTTAATATTATTTTCAATTCATCAAGTTGTATCATTTGAAGTCCATTAAGTTGGGATCTTTTTAATTTTCGAATCATGTAAGGTTTAATTTTAGGGTTAGGAATAAAATTCATAAGGGGTTAGCTTATAGAAATTAAACTTTAATGTCTCATTTGATTATTAATATTGTAATAACACGAGGAAAAAGCTTATTTGTTAGATATGAATTATAATAGTTAGATATAAAATAAAGAATGATTAATACAATTTTAATCTTGAAATTAGAATGATGAGTAAAAACTCTTTTAAACTATAAGACCTTAAAATAAACAAAAACTTTTCCTTCTTCTTGCTAAAAATAAGTCATGAGAATGGTTAAACATTACCCATTGAATTAGTTTATTGCTCACTCATATACTAAAACGTGCGTAAAATATAACACTTCTACCAAGCGTAGCATAAATTCTAAATTCTATATCTAAAATTTTAAGATCTTGAACTTTGAATCGTACAATCTTAAATCCAAACCACTAATATTTATGGGGTCAAGTGAAAAAAAGCTTAATGTCAAGAAAGATTTTAAGTTCGAGTTTTGAAAAAGCTTTCCCTAATTTAAGCATCCAATGTGGCTACTAGATACCAAAATATCTTAGATAAAAAAAAAGTTTAAATATACCAGGCCCCTAAATCTTTTAAATTTTCTTAAAATTTAAATTAATAAATATAAATTTGCATTTTGACTCTCCTAAAAATTATAAAAGATTGATTTAATCATTTAAAATTTTTAAAAATATAGGCTATTAAAATGGTGAAATTACATTTTTATTATCGTAAAAGTTACAAATTAATTTCGACCCCCTTAAAAAAATTTTCTACTTCACCCTTATGTATCAAATACTAATATTTTATCTATATATGGCAAATGCTGGAATATGAAGCAAAAACAAGGCTTCCATATGCAAAGGAGCAAAGAATTAGAGAAGTAAACAACTGAAAATTTGGATACCAGAAACTTTTCTAATAACATTGCTTATGTATCTCACAATTTCTAAACAAATGAAGCTCCAAAATACGTATTTATCTTCTTCTTTTTTTATAGGAGTTACAACAATGCAAATAATAATTAAAAAGATTGGGTAAAATACATCCAGTGTACTAAATTATTAGTAAGTTTACATTTTAGCCATTCACCTTCAAAATGTTATAAAATGATCACTGAATTATTCGAAAGTTTACATTTAAGTCACTGAACTATTCAAAAAATTTATTTAAGTTGATCCAAGTTGATCTAGAAGTCTATGTCAAAGATTAAAGAAGAAAGTTGTTTGGATTTTGGTTCGTAGTTTCGTGACATTCAAACAAGGGTGAAGCCAAACAAATTTTTTGAGGGGCTAGAATTGTTACAACCCGTTTTCAGTGAAGTCGAAACAGTGGTTTCGGGACCACAAATCTGAGTCAAGAAGAAATTTTATTCTAATATTATTGCATGGTCTGCATTATGATAGGAAAGACGTATGAAAATATTGATAAGAAAATTTTACCGATTTCATGTTTAATTTTTAGTGAGGACCAAATTTAATAAAGTGCAAAAGTTAAATTCTAGTAGCTAGAGGGATTAAATAGCTATGGAATTCAAAATTTGAGGTCCTTATATGGCAAATAAACCATTAAGAAAAGTTGGTAGATATTTATGATGATTCATCCATGGAAAATTAGAAAAAGAAAAGGACTAAATTGGAAATTGAAATAATTAAAGATGATAATAAACTAATATCATCTTAATTCATCATCTTCCCCAAATTAAAAATACATGGAAGCCCTAGCTAAGAGAAAGTGAGTTCAAGCAAGTGTTTTGGTTCAATTAGGTATGAATTCTTGCCCCATTTTTAGTAATTTTTATATTTCCGAGATCGTAATAACCTAATCTAGCTATTTTGGGGATCAATTTGCAAAGTTATCAAAGTATTAAAAATTTTCCATGGATGAGTATGCTGAAATTTTGAAATTTATGGTAGAAAATGAAAGGTTGTTGATAGATAAACAACTTTTGTAAAGGAAATTTTCATGAAATTATGATTTAGGGACTAAATTGTAAAGATGTAAAATTCATGGAAAAATTCTAAATTTTATAAATTACATGGACTGTAAATGTTATATGAAAAAATTGGTTAGGCTTGGAATAAGGATTAAATTGCATCAATTTCATTTTCAGAGCCTAGGGATGAAATTGGAATTAATCAAAAGTGTATGGGCAAAATGGTACTTTTGCCTAGGATGTAAATTGGATTGAATTGAATATTAAATGTGTTAAATTGATGTTAATTTCATTTATATAGATCCGAAAAGATCAAATAAGGAGTTAGATCGATGAAAAGAAAAAGTGTTGGATTAGTAGATTTTTGTATGAGCAAGTGACGAGGTAAGTTTGTGTAACTAAATTATGTATATTAATATATTTGAATTGAATGTTGTATATGTGTGAATTGTATAAATGTCTTATGTACGAAATTGATTACATGTCCAATAATGCCCGATAAGTAATAAATCTCGTTTGAATAAATGAAACTCGATAGATATAGGATTTCCTGTATTGGTTGTGGTCCTGCATATGTTGTGGACGCACCATAGCTCTTATGAGCATCCTGTTATAAGCCCTCTCGAGCTTCCCATTACATGGTTCCTGCGAGCATCCCGATTGGTATTGATCCTACATGTGTTGCGGATATACTGCAACTCTTTGTGAGCGTCCTGTTATATGATCGGTATGGATCCTACATTTAATGCAGACATACCATAGCTCTTTATGAGCATCCCAATATAGGATCTCTGTGAGCTTCCTAATATGGCTCGTTTGAACTTCCTGATATATGGTTATTCGGAACTTCCTGATAATAGCTTTTTGGAGTTACCTGTTAAGCTCAATAAGCTTTCTGTTTCAAACTCTTGTGAGTTTCCTGTTATAGCCCAGATAAACTTCCTGTTACATGGCTCACATGAGCTTCCTGTTATATGGCTCGAGAGAGTGCTTCCTGGTTATGTGCTCTAATGAGTATCCCTGAATACAAATTGACGGATTTACAGTTTTGTACACTTTAAGTGTATTTTATGTGTGTCCATCGATATTTCAAATAAATTCAACGGGCAAAGTTTCGACATGTGCCAAATTGAAATTGAGATAATTTGTTATGAAAATGTACAAGTTGTATGGAAATATGATAAGAAAAGTATATGAATATAAAAGTTATTATATGATGAGCTCATTCATATTTCTTGACAATTATGTGAATTACAATGACTAACATGTTTGATGAAATTGGTTGTTTAGGCTATTAGCCAAATTTCTTGGATGCATTTTGTATGCTTACTTTAATGGAAATGAATGGTAAGTTAAATTTCCAGTTATACAAACTTACTAAGCATTAAATGCTTACTCTGTTTTATTTTCCTTTATTTTATAGTACTTGGAAGCTCGTAAAGGTTGGAAGCTGGTTGGAGCATCATCACTATCCTTCGGCTCATTTTGGTACAATTAGAAAACTAATTTTAGTCATAATGGCATGTATAGGCTAATTAGCCAATGTTGGCATGATAATGTTTTGGTTGTAACTAGCTATTTGAATGGCTAGTGTTAAGCATATTTTGATGTAGTTATATAAGGTCTTATCATGCTTGATGTGTGTATTGAAATGGTTGAATGATGGAAGTTACATAAATATATTAATGGTTGCATGAATGGGTAAAATATACTTATATGTTTATATGGCCAATTAAGTAAGATTAAATACTTGGATAAATGAGATGTTATGACATGTATTGAACTTGAAATTGGCTTGAATTGAAGGTTTCATTGTGACTTGTAATGGTACAAAATTTGCTTGGATAGGTTGATGCCAGATTGGGTGAGAAATAAGGCTTGGAAATGGTCTTATTTTGTCCACACGGGCGTGTGTCTCAGCCGTGTGTGTCACAGGGCCTAGCACATGGGCGTGTGACATAGCCGTGTGACCCCTGCACCTAATTTTCAAAAATTAAATTGTCCACACGGCCTAGCACACAGGCGTGTGGCTAGCCGTGTGACCCAAGTCAGAGAGTTACACGAGTATGAACATGGGCTAGGACACAGTTGTGTGCCTCACATCGAATGCCCACACGGCCTGAGACACGGGCGTGTCACTTGGCCGTGTGAGCCACACAGCCTGGCCACACGGGCGTGTGTTCCCTACACCTAGACAAAAATTTTGAAATTTTGCGAAAAATTCCCTGAGTCTTCGATTTAGTCCCAACTTGTTTCAAATGCATAAATTGGGCCTCGAGGTTCCATTTAAGGGACAATATGATTGGTTCCAGATATGAATAGTAAATGACATGAATTAATTGTATTTGTTCTATAAACTCCGGTAATGCTCTGTAACCCTATTCCGACGACGAATATGGGTTAGGGGTGTTACAAGAATTAAGTTGTATACTTTTATGATAGTAATCATGCAATTTCACCATTTTAATAGTCTATATCTTTATAATTTTTAAAGGATTAAATCAAATTTTTATCATTTTGGAGGGGCAAAATGCAAATTTACCATTACTAATTTAAAATAATATAAATTATAAATGAGCCAAAATTTTCCATTTTAGGCGGTTTGGGGCCCCTACCAGTCCCCTGGCTCCACCCCTGCATTCAAAGCTGTTCCATGAAAAAACTGATCTATAGAAGAGAGGGTGAATGAGAGCTTTGGATTGGTGCAATTGATGCGAACAGAGAAAACCATACAACAATAATTTTAACAGTTTAGTGAATTAAATGAAAACTTTCGAATAATTCAGTGACAATTTGTAACCTTTTGAAGTTGAGTGACCAAAACATAAACTTACCAATAATTTAACGACCTTAAGTGTAATTTACTAAAAAAAATATTAAACCAATCCAAGCCTTGGGATTTCATATTTCTCGCCCTTCTAAAGATTTACTTCTAGTAGGGATGCATTGAATCTTTCATCCTTTCATTTAATTAATTGTTTCCTTTTATTCTTTTAATTGAAAGATTAATATCTATTACACCTTTCTTACTCATTCAAATTCAAAATCTTACACCAACTGTAAAATAATTGGGAATTAAAATGTGAAATTTTATGATTGTTTAAAATATGAGTTGGGCTTAAGTTTTAACATTTAAGATTGAAGTTTGATCGATTTTTTAATCATGTTATATATATTATAATATTATATTTTGTAGCTTATATATTTTATATCATATATAAAAACTAAATTTATAATAATATATAATGATATTAAGGAAATATTTGGTACACTGCTAATGGAGTTTTTAAACTCCACAAATATGGTCAGGAAATTGACAAGTATCTTAGAAGAGTATGT
This sequence comes from Gossypium hirsutum, assembly GCF_007990345.1. Classification (NCBI taxonomy): domain Eukaryota; kingdom Viridiplantae; phylum Streptophyta; class Magnoliopsida; order Malvales; family Malvaceae; genus Gossypium; species Gossypium hirsutum. The sequence continues at coordinate 51,360,673 of NC_053445.1, forward strand.
AATTTTTTAAAAAATTAATTATATAACATTAATATATTAATTATATAACATTAAAGTCTCGGGACCTTGTATTTAAGTTCAAGTCCCATTATACATAAATATCATACGTGAATTCTTTAAATTATTCCGATTTTAAATCACATCATGCTTAAAATGTATCTTATTTTTTGTATTAAAATAATTTATATTATACTACCTATAATTATACTCCTAAACTCTTTTAAAAATAGATATTAATATAGTCATCAAAGTTAAATGTGAAACCAATCTATTTTACCCAGCAACCTAATTAAGATTAGGACCCACTTTCTAATTAATATCTTGTTACACTGGTATTTAAAGCCATGATAATGTTCTATTTGAAATCATATCACCAATATATTGTTCAGTGTTATGCTAATTTAATCTGTTTAATTTTAATGAATTTATGTTTTTATTTTTATATAAAAAAATCCACAAAATCTGTAATTTAATTTTCTAGTAAGATTCTTGTCTTCCAAGTGGAGGAGCAGGTTTCTATAGTAACAACTGAAAATAAGGTAAAAGAAAATACTGACTATAGTTGATAGATGGATTGGCCGAAATTTGCTGGTTGGCACCTGAAATGCTTTAATTACATTAATTTTGCAGATAATAAAATACCTTCAATGGCTTCACATGGCACAGCCTGTGCACAACCTCTGCTGCTTTACTTTTTTTGTGCTACTTTAATTAATTAGCCCCCCAAAAACACCAAAGAAAATAAAAAACTGGGTAATTAACAATCCTTCTACCATCACAAAATAAACAGTGCCCCTCAGAAAATGAAAGCTTTGGCCCGTTTTGAAAGTGGGGTGGAACCTGCAAAAGTTCTTAGTAGTATCATTACTCTCACTCCCATGCGGCCATTATCAACTTTTTCTTTTCCTTTCATTGCTTCAATCTTTTCAGGAGAAAGAAGGGATTTTTATAGCATTCTGAGATACAGAAAATGAAAAACATCAAAGTCCCAGAATTTAGTTTCTATTTTTGTAGTGTTTTGTTGATTTTGTTGGTGAATAATGGATGTTGTGACTGGGGCTCCTCCATTCATGTTGGTCACGAGATAAGCCTTGCGGTGCCATTGGAATATAGTGATGGGTTCATTGGGAGAGCTTTCTTGATGGATGATGGTAATGGTCAGGTGGAACCAAATTTTAGAGTTGCATTGAGTGCTGAAGCTAACAAAGGGGGATATTCATGCTCCTTGGAAGTTTTTTTAGGGGATGTCAAAGTATGGAATTCTGGACATCACTCCCAGTTTTACACCATGGATACATGCGTGCTTGAGCTTACTGAAGATGGGGATTTACTGTTGAAGGGTGCCGAAGATCAAGTCGGATGGCGGACCGGCACTTCTGGACAAGGTGTGGAGGTAAAGCTTAAAATCTTGAGCTCTTTTTTAAGTACTCGTGTTTGACAGTCATGTTTGATGAATATTCGAATTTGGATAGGAGTTTATGAGTTTTAAGGAAAAACTGAATATACCCTTATTGGAATAATGGTCATGTACATTCTCACCAATTGCAAATTTAGGACTCTTAATTGACTTTCCTATTTGAAAGGTTTTATGCTCATTGATAGAATAGTGAATATTGAAACATAATTTCTTGTGAAACAAGAAATAAACCCTAGAGATGTGAATGATAAAAAAGGAAAATCCTTTAATATGACAGGCATGAGCCCTGACCCATTGATTGCTTCGAACACTCTAAATCTCACTCGAGTTTAAGTAACATGGTCTAGAACTTTTAAAATGAACTTGCGTAGTGAAACTTAAGTGATTAATGTTTTTGTATTTCTGCTGCTGATGCAGAGATTAAGAATCCTGAAGACAGGTAATCTCGTACTTGTGGATGTTTTCGACCAAATAAAATGGCAGAGTTTCAATTTCCCAACTGATGTAATGCTTTGGGGACAAAGACTAGACCTAGCCACTCGGTTAACTTCATATCCAAGAAACTCAACTTCATTCTACACATTTGAAATCCAACACAGCAAGCTTGCTCTTCACCTCAATTCTGGTAAGTTGAAGTACTCTTACTGGGAATTTAAGCCTCCCAACAACACAAATATCTCATTCCTTGAATTGGGTTCTAAAGGGTTGGTGTTATTCAATGATGAACATAGAAAAATGGCGCAGATTCCATCGTGGTGGAGATCGATTCAGCCCCCGAGCGTGCGGTTTTTAGCACTGGGAAATGAGACAGGGAATTTAGGACTATACTCTTACTCACCTAAAAAACAAAGTTTTGAAGCTTCATTTCAAGTTCTCAACTCCAAATGTGACTTTCCTTTAGCTTGTAAACCTTATGGGATATGTACATTCTCCAATGCTTGCTCTTGCATTCGGCTCAAAACTAAGGAAAAACACATGGTTTCTAATTGCAGCGAGGGAACATCAAGTTCAGCACAGTTTTGCAATGGAACTCAAGTGGAGATGCTTGAATTAAATGGTGTCAATACTGTACTAAGAGATGCTTCCACAAGGGTTATTGTTAGCAAGACAGCATGTGCAAATTTGTGCTTAGATGACTGTAAATGTGTTGCCGCGTTATATTCCTCTGGAAACGGGGCTAAAATATTTCGAGAATGCTCGATTTTCAGGCTGGTTGCAGGCATTAAACAGGTTGAAACGGGAACCGGAACGAGTTATATGGTTAAGGTTCCAAAAGGAGCACGATACGATCACAAGGAAACTAGTTTGGAAAAATGGGTGTTGATTGTGGTGGGAGTTGTTGATGGTTTAGTGATCATCATACTGGTTGTGGGAGGGCTTGCTTAACAGTTGATTCAAAAAAGAAGAAACAACTTATAATACGAATTTCTCAATGATAATTCCAGTTCTACAGTGTAATTCTTTCGTGTTAACAAAGACAAGAAAATTCAATTTTTTTTTTTCGGATTTTGTTGATAGACAGAGTTCTCCAATTATACCCAAAACACTTGAGAGTTGTATCAACTATACCAGAATAGTGTAGAGGTGTTTATAGGTTGAGCTGTGGCTCAGATTTAGATTTTATTTGCTGAGTCTGATGTTGGGGTGTTTACGAATCAGACCGTACTTGTTGAGTTTTTATACAAAGATGTTATGAGTTGGATTGTAGCTACGATTTTACTTGCGGAGTTTTATACAGAGGTGTTCATCGAATAAATTCAAGGTTCAAAATTTCTTTTCTCTTATCTTAAACGTAGTACTCGACGTCGCCTGTCTGAATGGCCAACTTCTTGAAGCTGGTAAACAAAAGCTAGCTATTATATGGACAAGTTCAATTATGGCAGACGTTCAAATCTAACAACAAATCCATGCAATTCAAAGCTCACCACCTATAAATATCGACGCCCACCACCCCCAATAGACACAATAGAAACCTTAAAGCTATCCAAATCAATCAAATTTAAAAGCCTGCTTACGTACTTTTCTTGGCTTGCCGCTTTAACTTGCTTCTTCACGCATTTCTTTGGTTGGCTCTTGCAACCACTGTTTTTTCCTTATCTCCCAAATTTTATGACAAAGTTTGTCCCCAAGCTTTGCCTGCCATCAAGAAAGTAGTTGAAGCTGCTGTCCACCGTGAACCGAGGATGGGAGCTTCTTTACTTCGTTTGCATTTCCATGACTGCTTCGTCAATGTAAGCTCCTTCATTTTATACACTTTATATTAGTATCTATTTTTTCCCCCTAATTTCCATGCATTATAATGATCTTGAACTCTTCTTGTATTATAGGGTTGTGATGGGTTTTTTTTATATAATTTAATCTTTTTTTGAAAGCAAGAAAAACGTTCCTGATAATCTGAATTCCATAAGAGGGTTTAAAATTGTAAATCAAATTAAGTCTAAAGTGATGGGTTTTTTTTATATAATTTAATCTTTTTTTGAAAGCAAGAAAAACGTTCCTGATAATCTGAATTCCATAAGAGGGTTTAAAATTGTAAATCAAATTAAGTCTAAAGTGGATAGAATTTATGGTCGACCAGTGGAATCTAGTACCAATATCTTAGCAACTGCTCGAGATTTAGTGGTTGTGGTAAAATTTAATACTTTGATTTTCATTGTTGGAAATAATTATGGGCTGGATTATATAAATTAAAATCATTTCTAAATGAAAGTTATTATGGTTGTAGGTTGGAGGCCCAACATGGAATGTTGGTTGGGGTAGGAGAGACTCCATCATTGCTAGTAGGGCATTAGCATAAATGTCCTCTCATCACCATTAATGAATTTTCATGCATTGATCAATAATTTTAAGAATTAAGGCCTAAACCAAAGAGGTCTTGTAGTTCTCTCCGGTCATACTATTGCATTATCACAATGTATTATTTTTACGAATAGAATTTACAATGCAACCAATATTGATCTCACCTTTGTCAAAGAGCGTAGAGTAATTGGCCCACGAATTGGAGGAAACACTAACCTCGCTCCTTTTGATCCAACGACTGCTCGTTTTGATACTACTCACATCTGATCAAGCACTTTTTAATGGTGGGTCAATTGATAAACTTATAAATACTTATAGCTTGAATCCTAAAGCTTTCTAGGATGGTTTTGCAAAGTCTATGATTAAGATAGGAAACATTTTGACAGGAAAAAAAGGATAAATTTATATAAACCGTAAAAAGGTGAATTAATGAATATATTACTAATTAATTGATTTTCATCATTTGTTGTTAATCATTATATTAAATCTAATGATTAAAATGTTTTAATTATTAAAAAATCTTGTAAGGCACATATAATAAATGTCACATTGTATGTCTCATACTATTTGATTCATTTTATTGTAATGTTAAGAAAATAAAATAATAATTCTTTGAATTTTATTTATCTCTGTTTCATTTCTTTTCAACCAAGAGAGTTTTTAGAATTTTTATCTCTTATCAATTTAATATTTTATTGCGTTTGTATTCCATTGTAAACACAAATTTATTTTTCTCTCTATTTTTTTCTTTCATTTCTCAACTAATCTCACATATTTAATATTTTAATTAAAAACATAAAAAAGATGTATATAATTTTGTAAGTGCTAAAATAATAATATTAAATGTTGCTACGAGTAGAAAAAAGCAAGTGAAGCTAGTGTTGATAAGTTAAATTAAAAAGGGGTTGAAAAGTCAAAAATGGTGGGAGGTGCAATTGGCACCGAAAGAAAAAAAATAGTTGGCAAGTTGTTTAAAGTTGAAAGGGATAATTGCAATTTTGGTCCCTAATTTTTTAGGCCATTTGCAAGTTAGTCCCTGAACTTCAACTATAAATAGGCCTAACCATTTCTCATTTCAACCATCCCAACCAATCTTTCTCTCTTAGTTTTCTCTCTTCTCCCATTTGAGAATTCTTAAGGAATTCTATTTGTTTGTAATACTTTGGAGATAGTAAAGTTATCATCTGGTGTTAGTGCCCGAAGACGTAGGTATAATTTACCGAACCTCGTTAAATCTCTTGTGTTCTTTCTTGTCCTATTTTTCTTTCAATATTTGAGGGTATAATAGTAGTATTTAATTGTGCTATTAAATTACTATAGAAGGGATATTCTGTCTAAGGAAAGACTTGGTATTTAAGAGATCCATGTGATCCACCTCTCTTCCCTGGGAATTGAACTTTGTGTGATTTTTTAGTACAATAATTTACACGCTTCCGACCCTATTGGAACAACAAGTGGTATCAAGAGCCGAAGGTTAATCGTAGTATGCTCTGTGGTTGCAGTTTAAACTGATCTTCCACATCAGAAAAGATTTCCTTAGTATATATTGAAAGATTATGGAGAAAACGGTCGGTGTAGGAGCTTCAACATCGTCCATGTGGACAAGACCGACAATTGCAAATGCAAGACTGGCCGTGGAGATCTTTGATGGCACAGGCCATTTTGGTATGTGGCAAAGTGAGGTTCTAGATGCCCTTTTTCAGCAGGGTCTAGACATTGCCATTGATGAAGAAAAACCAGATGATGTACAGGAGAAAGATTGGAAGGCGATCAATCGGTTGGCATGTGGCACAATTCGATCATGCCTTTCTCGAGAGCAGAGGTATGCTTTTTCAAAGGAGACTTCTGCAAATAAGTTGTGGGTGGCACTTGAAGAAAATTTTTTGAAGAAAAACAGTCAAAATAAGCTCCACTTGAAGAAAAGACTGTTTCGCTTCACATACGTCCCAAGTACCACAATGAATGATCACATCACCAAATTTAATCAGTTAGTCACTGATTTGCTGAATATGGATGAGACATTCAAAGATGAAGATTTGGCTTTGATGCTGTTGGGGTCACTTCCTGAGGAGTTTGAGTTCCTAGAAACTACTCTACTTCATGGCAGGAGTGATATATCTCTGAGCGAAGTCTGTGCGGCCTTATACAGTTATGAACAGAGAAAGAAGGACAAACAGAAAAACTCAATCAGAGATACAGAAGCTTTAGTAGTCCGAGGTCGTTCATACACTCGGAAGAAAACTCAAAAGGGGAGATCAAAGTCAAAGTCCAGACTCGGGAAAGATGAATGTGCTTTTTGTCATGAGAAAGGCCACTGGAAGAAAAATTGTCCAAAGCTGAAGAATAAGGGAAAAGCTGCTGTAGATGCTTGTATTGCTAAGCATGATACTAGTGACTCTGAACTATCACTGGTTGCATCATCATCGTCGTTCCATTCAGATGAGTGGATATTGGATTCGGGTTGTACCTATCATATGTCCCCTAACCGGGAGTGGTTCTCTGATTTAGTAGAACTAAATGGAGGAGTTGTTTATATGGGCAATGACAATGCCTGTAAAACTGTTGGGATAGGTTCAATCCAATTAAAGAATCAAGATGGATCAACCAGAGTTCTGACTGATGTTCGGTACGTGCCCAGTTTGAAGAAAAATCTCATCTCATTGGGAGCCTTGGAATCCAATGGTTCAGTTGTTACTATGAGAGATGGGATTTTGAAAGCGACATCTGGCGCACTTGTAATATTGAAGGGCATCAGGAAAAATAACTTGTATTACTACCAATGTAGTACAGTTATTGGAGCAGTCGCTGCAGCTTCCGGTAACAAAGACTTGGACTCAATGCAGTTGTGGCATATGAAGTTGGGACATGCCAGCGAAAAATCCTTGCAAATTCTGGCAAAGCAAGGATTGCTGAAAGGTGCAAAGGCTTGCAAATTAAAATTTTGTGAGCATTGTGTTCTGGGAAAGCAAAAGAGAGTGAAATTCGGCACTGCTATCCATAATACAAAAGGTATTTTGGAATATATTCACTCAGATGTGTGGGGGCCTTCCAAAACACCTTCGTTGGGAGGAAAACACTACTTTGTTACTTTTGTTGATGACTTTTCCAGAAGAGTTTGGGTGTATACCATGAAAACTAAAGATGAAGTGCTTGGAGTTTTTCTTAAATGGAAAACTATGATCGAAAACCAGACTGGCAAGAAAATCAAGCGGCTTAGGACGGACAATGGAGGGGAATATAAAAGTGATCCGTTCTTCGATGAGTGCCAAGAGTATGGTATTGTTCGACACTTCACAGTTAGGGATACACCACAGCAGAATGGATTGGCAGAGCGTATGAATCGAACATTGCTGGAGAAAGTTCGATGTATGTTGTCCAATACTGGGTTGGGCAAGCAATTTTGGGCTGAGGCTGTGACATACGCTGGCCATCTTGTTAATCGTTTTCCATCATCTGCATTAGAAAGAAAAACTCCTATGGAGGTATGGTCTGGAAAACCGGCTACAGATTATGATTCCTTACATGTGTTTGGATCCACTGCATATTACCATGTGAAGGAGTCAAAGTTAGATCCGAAGGCAAAGAAAGCTCTCTTTATGGGAATCACTTCTGGAGTGAAGGGATTTCGTCTTTGGTGCTTAAGCACAAAGAAAATGATCTGTAGCAGAGATGTTACCTTTGATGAATCTGCCACATTGAAAAAGGTAGCAGATAAAGATATTCAGACGAGCAATACTCCACAGCAGGTGGAGTGTACTCCAAAACAGGTGGAGTTTGAGCAGATGGGGATTTGCCCAGTTAATAAGTCTAATTCTCCAGCCACAATGGAGGAATTAGAGGTTGAAGAGGTTCTGACCCAAGAACCACTAAGTACACCAGAACCAGTTGCAGTTGCAAGGCCACGGAGAGAAATTCGTAAACCTGCTCGATTTACTGATATAGTGGCCTACGCCCTTCCCGTTGGTGATGATATTCCTATCACTTATCAAGAAGCAATGCAATGCTTAGAAAGTGATAAATGGAAAAGCGCCATGGATGAAGAAATGCAGTCTCTCCGGAAGAACAATACTTGGGAGTTGGCGCAATTACCGAAAGGTAAAAGGGCAATCGGATGCAAGTGGGTATTCGCAAAGAAAGATGGATCTCCTAGCAAGAAGGATATTCGCTACAAGGCAAGATTGGTAGCTAAAGGCTACGCTCAGAAGGAGGGAATTGACTACAATGATGTATTTTCCCCTGTTGTGAAGCATTCCTCCATTAGAATTTTGTTGGCCTTGGTAGCACAGTTGAATTTGGAGCTAGCTCAACTTGATGTTAAGACGGCTTTCTTGCATGGTGAGTTAGAAGAGGAGATCTATATGACTCAGCCAGAAGGATACACAGATGCTGGTGGTAGAAATTGGGTTTGTAAGCTTAACAAATCGCTATATGGATTGAAGCAATCCCCGAGGCAATGGTACAAGCGATTTGATAGCTTTATGAGAAGGCAGAAGTACACAAGAAGCAAATATGACAATTGTGTGTATTTGCAGAAGCTGCATGACGGATCTTTCATTTATCTACTCTTGTATGTTGATGATATGTTAATCGCTTCGAAGAGCCAAAATGAGATAGATAAGCTGAAGGCTCAGTTGAATCAAGAGTTCGAGATGAAAGATCTAGGTGAGGCCAAGAAGATTCTCGACATGGAGATAAGTAGAGATAGACAGAGAGGCAAGCTTTGTTTGAATCAGAAGCAATATCTGAAAAAGGTATTACAATGTTTTGGTGTAAATGAAAACACAAAACATGTAAGTACCCCACTTGCTTCTCATTTGAAACTTAGTGCTCAATTATCTCCGAAAACTGAAGAAGAAAGAGAATATATGGCAAAAGTCCCATATGCTAATGCAGTTGGGAGTTTGATGTATGCGATGGTGTGTACGAGGCCTGACATTTCACAAGCTGTTGGAGTTGTGAGCAGGTATATGCATGATCCTGGAAAAGGACATTGGCAAGCTGTGAAATGGATTCTACGGTATCTTCGAAAAACCGTAGATGTTGGTTTAATTTTTGAACAGGATGAAGCACTTGGTCAGTTTGTAGTTGGATATGTTGATTCCGACTTTGCTGGTGATTTAGATAAACGTCGTTCAACTACGGGGTATCTGTTTACTCTTGCGAAAGCCCCAGTGAGTTGGAAGTCTACCTTACAGTCTACAGTAGCTGTGTCTACTACAGAGGCAGAATATATGGCAGTTACAGAAGCTGTTAAGGAGGCTATTTGGCTTAATGGATTATTGAAAGACTTGGGAGTTGTTCAAAGTCACATTAGTCTATATTGTGACAGTCAGAGCGCTATTCATTTAGCGAAAAATCAAGTCTATCATTCAAGAACCAAGCATATCGACGTAAGATATCACTTTGTGCGGGAAGTCTTTGAAAAAGGAAAAATTCTACTTCAGAAGATTCCGACAGCAGATAATCCCGCAGATATGATGACCAAGGTGGTAACAACAATCAAGTTTAATCATTGTTTGAACTTGATTAACATCCTGAGAATTTGAGCACCTTTAGGTGTATGGCGCTCGAGAGCGCATTTGGAGGCACTACAAAAGATAGCTTTATCGAATTTGGGGAGTTGAAGGAAGTATGTGAAGATGTGATTATCCTAATCAAATCTTCAAGGTGGAGATTGTTGAAAAGTCAACAAAGGTAGGAAGCAACTTGTTAAAAAGGTTGAGCAAGTTGCACCGAATGTTGAAAAGTTGAATGGGATAATTGCAATTTTGGTCCCTAATTTTTTAGGCCATTTGCAAGTTAGTCCCTGAACCTCAACTATAAATAGGCCTTTTCATTTTTCATTTCAACCATCCCAACCAATCTTTCTCTCTTAGTTTTCTCTCTTCTCCCATTTGAGAATTCTTAAGGAATTCTATTTGTTTGTAATACTTTGGAGATAGTAAAGTTATCATCTGGTGTTAGTGCCCGAGGACGTAGGTATAATTTATCGAACCTCGTTAAATCTCTTGTGTTCTTTCTTGTCCTATTTTTCTTTCAATATTTGAGGGTATAATAGTAGTATTTAATTGTGCTATTAAATTACTATAGAAGGGATATTCTGTCTAAGGAAAGACTTGGTATTTAAGAGATCCATGTGATCCACCTCTCTTCCCTGGGAATTGAACTTTGTGTGATTTTTTAGTACAATAATTTACACGCTTCCGACCCTATTGGAACAACAAATTAAACATCCTCTCAATATGGGATTTAATGAGCCAATAACCATCAATTCTCCACCTATAGCGAGTTTATCAATCCTACTCAATTTCCTAAGTCTTTCACTCTTCAAACTATGTAAAGTCATTTCAACATTGCCTCTAAATGCGCTCTCACGTGTCATACACTTGGATGTGTTTAAACTTGATGTTGAAAAAATATTAGAACGAAAATAGAACTCGAGAAGAAATAAGGTAAGGAAAGAAGAAATGACAAAACCAATCTCCCTATTTTGCTTTTCATTTCTCAACCAATCTCACATGTTTAATGTTTTAGTGTATATAGTATTTGAATTAAAAACATAAAAAAAGATACATATAATTTATAAGTGTTAAAATAACAATATTAAATGTTGCGGCAAGTAGAATAAAGTCAGAGTGCACATCCACGTTTAAATAATAAAAAAATTCCTTCTTATTTCAAATGGATCGATGCAAAATCATTGAAGTGACTCAGGTTCTGTCATCTGTAATTTAGCTTTAGCATACCAACATATAAACAGGTCCATGATTTAATTGGTTGCAACTGTGTAAAAACATGAGAAAAAAACTTATATAATACATTTGTGTTAAAATAGATATAAAATAAAGAGTAATTTCTCTTAGAAGAAATCATTGAAAGAACAAAATTGAAGCTGCCAGCAGCCAAAGCTGAAGAAAGCCCCCAAGTACTTAGTTTAATCAGCACATGCTCTCGCTGTTGAGAACGAGGAACAACGTAGATAGAGACGTAAGTAGGAAGTACATTAAAGAATGGTATGAATCTGTCAGTTAAAATAACAGTAATAATTTTGTTTGCAGAAGTCATCACAACTCATCCATCCACAGTAAGTTATTATTACCCAATAATGATAAGAACAATTTACAGTTTCGACTGATGCTCATTGTAAGTTTTAGTTTCTACTATTTGTGATTCATTATACCTAACACTAACGAACGTGATTAAAAAATATAATATTTTAGAGGAGAATGGAGTAGCAGCCTCGTGTGTTTTATTATAGTTTAAAAAAGAGGTGGGTCAATATTAAACAGCCAGCAAACCCCTATGAAGTAGTAAACAAAAGCTACTTTTAAGAAACAAGGAAACAGTCTAATCATTGATTTGCACAAGTCCAAAGCTAACAAATTCATTCATGCATGCACTTCTTCCATGTAATTCCTCCCTCCTACGTACGTTTCTTATCTATAAATTACCACCCAGACTCGCAACAAACAACATAACACAACACCAACCTCATCAAGATTAAGCCATGGTTTCCCCCACCAATTTCCTTCTTCACGCCTTCCTTTGGTTGGCTCTTGCAGCTACTGCTTTTTCCTTATCTCCCAACTTTTATCACAATGTTTGTCCCCAAGCTTTGCCTGCCATCAAGAGAGTAGTGGAGGCCGCTGTCCACAAGGAGCGCCGCATGGGTGCTTCTTTACTGCGTCTTCACTTCCATGACTGCTTCGTTAATGTATGTTCATTCATTTCAGAAACAGTGATATTACATTATATTATACTAATAATGTCTAAGTTCCATGCATATATTCTCATCCAGAACTAATCTTCGGTCTATTGCAGGGTTGTGACGGTTCACTTCTTTTGGATTCTACATCTTCTTTCGAAACCGAGAAAAATGCTCGTGGAAATTTGAATTCTGTTCGAGGGTTTGAAGTTGTTGACCAAATTAAGGCCGAAGTGGATAGAGTTTGCAGACGCCCTGTAGTCTCTTGTGCTGATATCTTAGCTGTGGCTGCTCGAGATTCGGTAGTTGCGGTAATATTCAATACTTTGATTTTTTATTATTATTGTCTAATATACTTATCAGTTCATACGCCTAGAAAGTCATTTCTAAATGAAAACTAAATTGTTGTAGCTTGGAGGTCCAACATGGAAGGTTCGTTTGGGTAGAAGAGACTCGACCACAGCTAGCAGGACATTAGCAGACAGCGTGCTTCCTTCAGCATCAATGGATCTCCCTGCGTTGATCAACAACTTCAAGAACCAGGGCTTGAACAAGAGAGATCTTGTAGCTCTCTCCGGTGGCCACACCATCGGATTGTCACAATGCGTTATCTTTAGGAACAGGATTTACAATGCTACCAATATTGATCCTGCTTTTGCCAAAGAGTGTAGAGCAACTTGCCCACGCACCGGGGGGAACACTAACCTTGCTCCTTTTGACCCAACCCCTGCACGCTTTGACACCGCATACTTCAAGAACCTAGTGAAGGAAAGGGGACTACTCACCTCTGATCAAGCACTTTTCAGTGGTGGGTCGACTGATAAACTTGTAGAGACTTACAGCAAGAATCCTGATGCTTTCTGGGTTGATTTCGGGAACTCTATGATTAGGATGGGCAACATCAAGCCTTTGACTGGAAAGCAAGGACAAATTCGTGTCAACTGTAGGAAGGTGAATTAATGAATCTGCTATGATATTTATCGATTGTCCAATTAATCAAATTTCACCACTTTGTTGTTAATTATTGTATTAATTGTTGTGGAAATTAAAGCACATGAAAGAAATGTTAGAGTATGTGACTCGTATCGTTTGGTTCATTTCATTGTAATCATTGAACAATATAAAAATGACAATAAAAATCTTTAGATTATTTTCTCTCTCTTTTCAACCAATTGAAGGACCAGCGTTAAAATATGAAGATGAATACAATTTTTAATGCGTTCCTTTTTATTTTTATTTTTCCAAGTTTGGAATTTAATTGAATTTAGTTCGGTCGGAGGTCAGTTAATGATTTTTTAAAATTTCAATTACCGGTTAATTCAATTCGAAACCGGATAAATAACTAAATTAACGAAAATAAATAATACATATTATATGTAATATGTATACCCCACCCCCAGAATATAAATAATTAATATATGTAGTATTTCTAATATCTTATTTCAAATTGAATTATAGTAAAAGTATGAGGACTAAAGTGTAATTTAACCATAAAAGAGAAATGGTAGAAAAGTATATAATTATTTTATTTCAAATACCCTTGGGAACATATTGATATTTAAAGATGAAAAATTAGGGTATAGACTATATTGTAATTGAAAAGAGGTTAGAGGGATTTAGAGTGGAATTTTACCATTAGAGGGATCATGTGTGGGTTTGGTTGAATTTATTTTGGTTCAAGTGTAATGAAAATGAAAGTTTCGTGCAAATATATTTTGATTATTAGTTTGATCGTGCGTTGTAAAATTTTATTTCAATTGTAGCTATTTAGATATGTTCATTATAATTGTATTTGTAACTCAAGAAAAACACTAAAAAATTGAATATTTCTTGAATTTTTATTAAAAAATATAACATTAACGCTCAAATATAAGAGTTATGAAGACAAAATTAGAGTTCATATATTAAGTCGGTTTAGAGATTTATCTCATATTCTCATTATTTTATAAAGTCATAATAAAATTTTTACTTAATTTTATCATCTTAGCTCAATTTAATCTAGTTGCGTATCTATAACGCAAGTTGTTATGATTGTATTTTTGTAGTTATATTGTCGATTCCCATTGGGTCTTTTAATAAAATTTTATTTTGAATAGGTAATATACTCGTAATGACATCCACGACCAGAAAGATTGAAATTAAGAAGGAAAAGACAAAACCGTTAGAAAAGAAAAGCGTGACCGCGGAAGCCGCCAGCAGCCAAGGCTGAAGAACCAACTCTCAAGCCTCCGACTATTTATTTATTCAGTTTTTGAGGTATCCAAGTATTTATTTAATTAGAATAGCACATTGTTTCACCAAAATTTTATGATTACAGTAAAAAGAGGAGATTGGAGCAGCAGCCTCATGTCGCTTAAACTTAAAAAAAAAAAAAAAGAGATGGAATATTGGTTGTAGCTTTGTTGAACAGCCAGCCCTTTTGAGAAAGTACATAAAAGCTCCCGAAAGAAGCAGTCTAATTAATCATTAATTTGCTAACTTACAAATTCATGCACTTCTTCTACGTACGTCTCTATCTATAAATCATGACACCCACCACCACCGCAGCACAAACCTCATCAAGTTTAAGCTACTTCAATTAACCCATCTTACGCACTCCTCCTCATGGGCATGGCTCCCCGCTTTAACTTCCTCCTCCATGCATTTCTCTGCTTGGCTCTTGCAACCACCTCTTTTTCCTTATCTCCCAAATTTTATGACAATCTTTGTCCCCAAGCTTTGCCTGCCATCAAGAGAATCGTTGAGGCTGCTGTCCACCGGGAACCCCGGATGGGAGCTTCTTTACTTCGTCTTCACTTCCACGACTGCTTCGTTAATGTAACTTCCTTCCTTCATACAACTATTCTGTGTATGCCTAAGAATGGTCTTGAGCTAATATTCCTTGTATTTCAGGGTTGCGACGGTTCACTACTTTTGGATTCTACGTCAGCTTTCGAAACCGAGAAAAATGCTCGTGGTAATTTCAATTCTGTAAGAGGGTTTGAAGTTGTAGACCAAATTAAGGCTGAAGTGGATAGAGTATGTGGACGCCCTGTGGTCTCTTGTGCTGATATCTTAGCAGTGGCTGCTCGAGATTCAGTACTTGTGGTAATGTCAAGTTCTTTTATTTTTTTTATTGTGAAAAATGTGTCTACTGCGTTACGTAAAAAAGAAAATATTTCTAAATCAAAATTAATATGGTTGTAGCTCGGAGGTCCGACATGGAAGGTTCGTTTGGGTAGAAGAGACTCAACCACAGCTAGCAGGGCTTTAGCAGACAGTGTGCTTCCATCAGCATCAATGGATCTCCCCGCTTTGATCAGCAACTTCAAGAACCAGGGCTTGAACACAAGAGATCTCGTAGCTCTCTCCGGTGGCCACACCGTCGGATTGTCACAATGTGTTATCTTTAGGAACAGGATTTACAATGCTACCAATATTGATCCTACTTTTGCCAAAGAGCGTAGAGTAACTTGCCCACAAACCGGTGGAAACACTAATCTCGCTCCTTTTGACCCAACACCTGCTCGATTCGACACTGCATACTTCAAGAACTTGGTGAAGGAAAGGGGGCTACTCACCTCTGATCAAGCACTTTTCAGTGGTGGGTCGACCGATAAACTTGTAGAGACTTACAGCAAGAATTCCGATGCTTTTTGGGTTGATTTTGGAAAGTCTATGATTAAGATGGGTAACATCAAGCCTTTGACGGGAAATCAAGGACAAATTCGTGTCAACTGCAGAAAGGTGAATTAATGAATATGTTTTCAATGTTTAATTTTCATTGTTTAGTTGTTCATTGTTGCGGAAATTAAATTATGTACCTTGTATCATTTAATTCATTTCATTGTAATCATTGAAAAATAAAAATAAATTTTATATTGAATAGCAGATTGACCATTGAATTATTGAAATGTTAGCGTTTGTGGAATAGTAATATTAAAATACGGAAGAATTCCGAAAATGTTAAATTTTATGATCACAACCATTTTCTTCCGCGGCTATTTCGGCACTATTTGAATTCCTGATAACAACGTAGCTGACCTGGACAATGATATTAGATTTTGCATCAGCAAGAGAATCCCTTAAATTTTGAGCTTGAGCAGGTCCCTCAAACAAGTTTGTTAGCAGTTAGTAACTTGAAGCTTATATCCCTATACTTACATTCAGATATATCGAATAAAGGTAAGCTTACAGGTACTTCATTAAACAGCAACCCATGTTGCAGGGGCAACAATATTTTATATACAGCTATTACAAGAAGCAAAATACGTTAGCAAGTACCTTTTGTTTCCTTAGTTGAGTGAAGATGCAAAGCATTTTATACGACAAGACATGGATACCACAAACAAAAAACTATATAACACAACGCACACGATGCTATGTAAGGATCAAACCAGAG
This sequence comes from Gossypium hirsutum, assembly GCF_007990345.1. NCBI lineage: Eukaryota > Viridiplantae > Streptophyta > Magnoliopsida > Malvales > Malvaceae > Gossypium > Gossypium hirsutum. The sequence goes on from NC_053445.1 coordinate 51,376,975, forward strand.
GCAAATTGAGAGGCCTTGTACCCATCAAATGAAAAAATTGTTATATATTTATTTCTAAAGTGATGAAATTATAAATAAATACAAAATAAAATTACACGAAATATTTTATAATTCAATTCAGCTCTCTGGATCAAATAATGGTCCTATTTAGCAACCGACTAATAGCTAATTGTTGATTGTAGTGACTGGTTTGACCGATTAATTCTATTAACTTATTTGATCAACTTATTCTATTAATTTTTTATTTAAAAATGTTTGAAAAACTTATGTCACATGTTATTGTTGTATTAATTTGTTTATAATACTTTAGTCTATTGGGTGAAATTATTGAAATAAAACATTATTACCAAGGAATTAAAATATAAATTATAGAAATTAATTAGTGAATATTTTTAAAAATTTAAATAAACAATTTTTTTAATTTCCTTATTTGCAAATATTAACCTTGTGAAAAATGATAAATATTAATAGTGCATTAATATAATTGTAAACTATATTCTTAGTGATACTTATGTCAAGTACTTAGTATGTAAATTAGTGATAATTATGTCACACTCTGAATAAATTTATCAAATAGCATATTTCAATTAATATAAAGTTGCATAAAAAATCATTTTACACAAGTAAATTGAAAATAAATTAATAATACATAAATATTAAATGATGAATGGGCTTGATTGAAAATTTCTCACGGCAATATTGATTTTTGTAAATTCACGATAGAGGTTTTTTTTTTGAATTTTACTTAAAACTTTGGAGGTGAAAGTGAAAATGGAAGGATAGAGGCTATTGATATCTTGATATCTTGACACCCCTATTAGGTTTGAGAGCATGTGACAAATGGAGTAATTTTTTAATAGGATCAGACATATCATTCCACATATTTCATTCTTAATCAGTTATTGAAAAAAATTGACTATTTAACGTTTTTTGTTTCGAAAGTTTTAACTCAACAAGTTTCTATAAACTTCCATTAACCTAACGCTACAATTACAAAATTTGACTACTCAATCTTCCATTTATACTTAAATCAACTAAAAAATATTCAACAGCACACCCAATATTTATATTTACTCGGCTTGTGAACGAGACATAATGATGCATACACGAATTGCAATGTCTAATATATACAAGAGTGGAAAAGTCATAAAAGCCCAAATATAAATAAAACGAAAATAAAGCCTTAGAAAAAAAAGGAAAAAATATTGTGGGGGTTTGGTACCTGGGAGCCCCAACCAATAACACCAATCTGCTTAATCCCTTTGAAAGCATCAGGCAGCAACTTAAACAAATGTCTTCCTCCTCTCACAATGTACTTCAAAAAAAACCAAATCAATAAGCTCTCCAAATGAGATCACAAATAAAAATGAAATAAAATAAAACCCACCTCGTGGTGACGCCAGCGAGGGAGACTTTCTATTTCTTGAAGACACAAGTGTGGAAATCGAGAGATGTGTGGCTTTGAGAGGCCATAGCTGAGACGCAGCAATTGAGTAGTCATTGTGGTTGGTTTGAGAGAACTCAAAGGTATTTCAATATCAAAAAAATCAATTCTTGTGTCAATCTCTTTGGTGGAAATGAGAAAATACATTGTATTCATTTTCATATTTTAACAGTAATCTTACAATTAGTTGTGAGGAGTAAACTTTAAATTTTTTATTTTTATTTTTCAATGATTACAATGAAATGAACCAAACTATACGAGTCACATACTCTAACATTTCTTTCATGTGCTTTAATTTCCACAACAATGAACGCAACAATTAACAACAAAGCAATGAAAATTAATCAAATGGACAGTCGATAAATAGCACAACATATTCATTAATTCACCTTTCTGCAGTTGACACGAATTTGTCCTTGATTTCCTGTCAAAGGCTTGATGTTACCCATCTTAATCATAGACTTTCCAAAATCAACCCAAAAAGCATCGGAATTCTTGCTGTAAGTCTCTACAAGTTTATCGGTCGACCCACCACTGAAAAGTGCTTGATCAGAGGTGAGTAGCCCCCTTTCCTTCACCAAGTTCTTGAAGTATGCAGTGTCGAATCGAGCAGGTGTTGGGTCAAAAGGAGCGAGATTAGTGTTTCCACCGGTTCGTGGGCAAGTTACTCTACGCTCTTTGGCAAAAGTAGGATCAATATTGGTAGCATTGTAAATCCTGTTCCTAAAGATAACACATTGTGACAATCCGACGGTGTGGCCACCGGAGAGAGCTACGAGATCTCTTGTGTTCAAGCCCTGGTTCTTGAAGTTGCTGATCAAAACGGGGAGATCCATTGATGCTGATGGAAGCACACTGTCTGCTAAAGCCCTGCTAGTTGTGGTTGAGTCTCTTCTACCCAAACGAACCTTCCATGTCGGACCTCCGAGCTACAACCATATTAATTTTAATTTAGAAATATTTTCTTTTTACGTAACGCAGTAGACACATTTTTCACAATAAAAAAAATAAAAGAACTTGACATTACCGCAAGTACTGAATCTCGAGCAGCCACTGCTAAGATATCAGCACAAGAGACCACAGGGCGTCCACATACTCTATCCACTTCAGCCTTAATTTGGTCTACAACTTCAAACCCTCTTACAGAATTGAAATTACCACGAGCATTTTTCTCGGTTTCGAAAGCTGACGTAGAATCCAAAAGTAGTGAACCGTCGCAACCCTGAAATACAAGGAATATTAGCTCAAGACCATTCTTAGGCATACACAGAATAGTTGTATGAAGGAAGGAAGTTACATTAACGAAGCAGTCGTGGAAGTGAAGACGAAGTAAAGAAGCTCCCATCCGGGGTTCCCGGTGGACAGCAGCCTCAACGATTCTCTTGATGGCAGGCAAAGCTTGGGGACAAAGATTGTCATAAAATTTGGGAGATAAGGAAAAAGAGGTGGTTGCAAGAGCCAAGCAGAGAAATGCATGGAGGAGGAAGTTAAAGCGGGGAGCCATGCCCATGAGGAGGAGTGCGTAAGATGGGTTAATTGAAGTAGCTTAAACTTGATGAGGTTTGTGCTGCGGTGGTGGTAGGTGTCATGATTTATAGATAGAGACGTACGTAGAAGAAGTGCATGAATTTGTAAGTTAGCAAATTAATGATTAATTAGACTGCTTCTTTCGGGAGCTTTTATTTACTTTCTCAAAAGGGCTGGCTGTTCAACAAAGCTACAACCAATATTCCATCTCTTTTTTTTTTTAAGTTTAAGCGACATGAGGTTGCTGCTCCAATCTTCTCTTTTTACTGTAATCATAAAATTTTGGTGAAACAATGTGCTATTCTAATTAAATAAATACTTGGATACCTCAAAAACTGAATAAATAAATAGTCAGAGGCTTGAGAGTTGGTTCTTCAGCCTTGGCTGCTGGCGGCTTCCGCGGTCACGCTTTTCTTTTCTAACGGTTTTGTCTTTTCCTTTGTTGCGCGGAAGCGTGTGAAAGAGTAAAATTATTGTACTGAAAAATCACACTAAGTTCAATTCCCAGGAAAGAGAGGTGGATCACGAGAATCGCTTACATACCAGATCTTTCCTAGCCAGAATATCCCTCTATCGTAATTTAATAGCACAATAAATCACTACAATGACACTTGCAAAATATGCAGAACAAAAAAATAAAGAACACTAGAATTTAACGAGGTTCAGCAAATTTTGCCTACGTCCTCGGGCACTACCAAATATATTTCACTCCAAAAATACAAGTGAAAGTTTACAAATAGGGAGAGAGAACAATTGCCTTAAGTAGAGAATGGCAAGTGTGGGATGAAGAAAGTAAGAGATGGTTAGGCCTATTTATAGTTGAGGTTTAAGGATCAACTTGCAATGTCCCTATACAATTAGGGACCAAAATTGCAATTATCCCATGCCAACTTTTAACCCAACTTGCCAACCAATCTTACTTTCTACTTTCGGTGCCTTTCGGTGCCAACTTTCTGCCACTATTCATCTTTGAAAAGTCAAAGATTGTAGGTATCCAATAATCTCCAACTTGAAGATTTGATTAGGATAATCTTATCTTCACACAATTCTTTCTGCCTTTGACAACAATACTTGATAGTGCCTTCTTCAACTGTTAAACTTGCAGGATATTGATCAAGTTCAAACAATGTTCGAACTTGGTTGTTGTTACCACCTTGGTCATCATATCTGCGGGATTATCTGCAGTCTTGATCTTCTGAAGACAAATTTTCCCCTCTTCAATAATTTCCCGCACGAAATGGAATCGTACGTCGATATGTTTTGTACGTGCATGATAGACTTGATTCTTTGCTAAATGAATAGCACTTTGACTATCACAATACACGTTAATATGCGCCTGAACCAACCCCAAGGTTTTAGCCATACCTTGTAACCAAATAGCCTCCTTTACAGCCTCTGTTACAGCCATGTATTCGGCTTCTGTGGTTGACAATGCAACTGTAGACTGTAGTGTAGACTTCCAACTTATTTGTCCTCCACCAAGTGTAAACACATAACTGGTGGTTGATCTTCGCTTGTCCAAATCACCGGTATAGTCAGAATCAACGTACCCAATAACACCTTTACCAAGTGTATTATCCTGCTTGAACAGTAATCCAACATCCACGGTCTTCTGAATATACCGTAGAATCCATTTCACAGCTTGCCAATGTCCTTTTCCAGGATTATGCATATACCTGCTCACTATACTAACTGCCTGTGAAATGTCGGGTCTTGTACACACCATTGCATACATCAAGCTACCCACTGCATTAGAATACGGAACTTGCAACATGTATTCTCGTTCCGTATTCGTCGAAGGAGATAGTTGTGCAGAAAGCTTGAAATGAGAAGCCAACGGGGTACTTACAGGTTTGGTCTGCTCGTTCATGCCAAACTGCTGTAGTACTTTCTTCAAATACTGCTTCTGAGACAAGCTAACTCTGCCATGAGCTCTATCTCTACATATTTTCATGCCAAGAATCTTCTTAGCTTCACCTAGATCTTTCATCTCAAACTCGAGATTGAGTTGAGTCTTCAATCTCTCAATCTCAACTTTGCTCTTGATGCTATCAACATATCATCAACATATAAGAGCAAGTATATGAAAGTTCCTTCTTGTAGCTTCTGAAAATATACGCAATGATCAAATTTACTTCTTGTGTACCTTTGCCCTTTCATGAACTGATCAAATCGCTTGTACCACTGCCTCGGAGATTGTTTCAATCCATAAAGCGACTTTGTCAGTTTGTAAACCCAATTTTCTTTATCAGCAACATTGAATCCATCAGGCTGAGTCATATAGATTTCCTCTTCCAAATCACCGTGTAAAAATACTGTCTTCACATCAAGCTGAACTAGTTCAAGATCGTATTGCGCAACCAAGGCTAGCAAAATTCGAATAGACGAATGCTTCACAACTGGAGAAAACACTTCATTGTAGTCTATTCCTTCTTTCTGAGCGTAACCCTTTGCTACCAATCTAGCCTTGTATCGAATTTCATTTTTACCAGGAAATCCTTCCTTCTTTGCATATACCCATTTGCATCCAATTGCCTTCTTTCCCTTGGGCAGTCTCACCAACTCCCAAGTCCTATTTTTATGAAGAGACTGCATTTCTTCATTCATAGCTTGCTTCCACTTTACACCATCAGAGTTACTTATTGCTTCTGTGTAAGTGGAAGGAACATCATCATCTGCAATTGGAAGTGCATAGGCCACCATATCATCAAAGCGAGCAGGCTTACGAATCTCTCTTCTTGGCCTCCTATATGCAATTGAATCTTGTTGCTGTAGAAGTTCTTGGGTCGAAACTTCTTCATCATTTGTTCTTTCAATATTAGCTGGATCATCATTAACCTTTTCAAACTCCACCTGCTGCAAAGTACTACTGGTTTTGTCATCCTTTTGTGAATCATCGTTCTTCATCATGGTTGATTCATCAAAAGTTACATCTCTACTGAAAATAATCTTCCTTGTATCAGGACACCAGAGACGGTATCCTTTTACACCACCAGTTATACCCATGAATAATGCTTTCTTTGCTCTTGGGTCTAACTTAGATTCTTTTACATGATAATATGCAGTGGAACCAAAAACATGTAAAGAATCATAATCAGTAGCAGGTTTACCAGTCCACATCTCCATAGGAGTTTTTCCATTTATTGCAGCTGATGGCAATCGGTTAATTAGATGGCACGCATATGTAACTGCCTCAGCCCAAAATTCCTTGCCCAATCCAGCATTGGACAACATACATCGAACTTTCTCCAGTATAGTCCGATTCATGCGTTCTGCCACCCCATTCTGCTGTGGTGTATCTCGAACAGTGAAGTGTCGCACAATGCCCTCATCTTGACATACTTGTAGAAATGGATCATTTTTGTACTCAGTACCATTATCTGATCGAAGTCGTTTGACCTTTCGACCTGTCTGAGTCTCCACCATCTTCTTCCACTTCAGAAATGCATCCAAAACTTCATTTTTTCTTTTCATTAGATACACCCATACTTTTCTTGAATAATCATCAAGAAAAGTGACAAAATAGTGCATACCTCCCAAAGAAGCCACTTTGGTAGGTCCCCACACATCACTGTGAACATAGTCCAGAATTCATTTCGTATTGTGAATTGCTGAACCAAATTTTACCCTCGTCTGCTTGCCCAGAACACAATGTTCACAGAATTCCAATTTGCAAGAATTTGCACCTTTCAACAAGCCTTGCTTCACCAAAGTCTGCAAAGCTTTTTCACCAGCATGTCCCAATCGCCTATGCCATAACCTGGTAGCCTCTGAATCTGTATCTTTCGCAGAAGCTGTTGATGTTGATCCAATAACTGTACTTCCATTTAAATAGTACAAGTTATTTCTTCTAGTGCCTTTCATCACCGTCAATACCCCAGCTACTACCTTTAGTAATCCATCTCTCAAAGTGATTGTGAGCCCTTTAGATTCTAGGGCCCCTAATGAGATGAGATTTTTCTTCAAGCTGGGTACATAGCGAACATCTGTCAGAACTTGGATTGAGCCGTCATGGTTCTTCAATTTGATTGTACCTACACCCATTGTCTTACAGGCACTATCATTGCCCATAAAAACAACTCCACCTTCTAGTTCTTCAAGACTAGAAAACCAGTCCTTATTAGGACACATATGGTAAGTACATCCCGAATCCAATATCCACTCATCCGTTTGACATGCCATTGCCATGCCAACCAAGCTAAAGTTTGACTCCTCGTCATGCTCCGCTACACATGCATTAGAAATAGACTTGCCCTTTTGTAACTTAGGACAATTCTTTTTCCAATGCCCTTTCTCACGACAAAAGGCACATTCATCTTTGGCGGGTCTCCCTTTGGACTTACCCCTTCTACCAGGTTTGCTACTGTGTGAACGACCTATTACTGTTAAGACTTCTGCAGTTGTATCTCTGTGATCTCTTTTATCTTTCTTTCAAGTCTCAGATCTATACAACGCACTACAGACTGCATCAAATGTGATTGAATCTTTCCCATGAAGCAATGTGGTGGTAAGATGATCATATTCATCAGGAAGGGAATTCAACAACAATAATGCCTTGTCTTCATCTTCAAATTTCTCATCCAAATTTAGCAAGTCTGCTAAAATTTTATTGAATGAGTTCACATGGTCATTCATCGACATACCGGGTGCATACGTGAACCGAAAAAGTTTCTTTTTCATATAAAGCCTATTTTCAAGACTTTTCGTTAGAAACTTTTCTTCCAATGTATCCCACAGCTTCTTCGCTGATGTCTCCCTCATGACGGAGTACTTCTGCTCTTTGGCCAAACATAGGCGGATTGTACCACACGCCTGTCTATTGATCTTGGCCCACTCCTTGTCATCCATCTTGTCAGGTTTTTCTTCAAGGGCTATATCCAGCTCTTGCTGACATAAGACATCCAGGATCTCACACTGCCACATACCAAAATTATTGGTACCGTCAAATTTCTCTACTTCAAATTTTGCATTTGTCACAGTAGTCCTTGCTGATGACGATGCTGCTGCCATTTTTCTCCTCAATCCCAACTACTGTATACGTGAACAGTATCGTATACGTGAATAGTGCCGTATACGTGAATAGTACCGTAAACGGTCGTATTCTCCAAGTACGAACTTGGCTCTGATACCAATTGTTGCGCGGAAGCGTGTGAAAGAGTAAAATTATTGTACTGAAAAATCACACTAAGTTCAATTCCCAGGAAAGAGAGGTGGATCACGAGGATCGCTTACATACCAGATCTTTCCTAGCCAGAATATCTCTCTATCGTAATTTAATAGCACAATAAATCACTACAATGACACTTGCAAAATTGCAGAACAAAAAAATAAAGAACACTAGAATTTAACGAGGTTCAGCAAATTTTGCCTACGTCCTCGGGCACTACCAAATATATTTCACTCCAAAAATACAAGTGAAAGTTTACAAATAGGGAGAGAGAACAATTGCCTTAAGTAGAGAATGGCAAGTGTGGGATGAAGAAAGTAAGAGATGGTTAGGCCTATTTATAGTTGAGGTTTAAGGATCAACTTGCAATGTCCCTATACAATTAGGGACCAAAATTACAATTATCCCATGCCAACTTTTAACCCAACTTGCCAACCAATCTTACTTTCTACTTTCGATTCCTTTCGGTGCCAACTTTCTGCCACTATTCATCTTTGAAAAGTCAAAGATTGTAGGTATCCAATATCCTTTTTAATTTCAATATTTCTGGTCGTGGATGTCATTACGAGTGTATTACCTATTCAAAATAAAATTTTATTAAAAGACCCAATGGGAATCGACAATATAACTACAAAAATACAATCATAACAACTTGCGTTATAGACACGCAACTAGATTAAATTGAGCTAAGATGATAAAATTAAGTAAAAATTTTATTATGACTTTATAAAATAATGAGAATATGAGATAAATCTCTAAACCGACTTAATGTATGAATTCTAATTTTGTCTTCATAACTCTTATATTTGAGCGTTAATGTTATATTTTTTAATAAAAATTCAAGAAATATTCAATTTTTTAGTGTTTTTCTTGAGTTACAAATACAATTATAATGAACATATCTAAATAGCTACAATTGAAATAAAATTTTACAACGCACGATCAAACTAATAATCAAAATATATTTGCACGAAACTTTCATTTTCATTACACTTGAACCAAAATAAATTCAACCAAACCCACACATGATCCCTCTAATAGTAAAATTCCACTCTAAATCCCTCTAACCTCTTTTCAATTACAATATAGTCTATACCCTAATTTTTCATCTTTAAATATCAATATGTTCCCAAGGGTATTTGAAATAAAATAATTATATACTTTTCTACCATTTCTCTTTTATGGTTAAATTACACTTTAGTCCTCATACTTTTACTATAATTCAATTTGAAATAAGATATTAGAAATACTACATATATTAATTATTTATATTCTGGGGGTGGGGTATACATATTACATGTAATATGTATTATTTATTTTCGTTAATTTAGTTAATTATCCGATTTCGAATTGAATTAACCGGTAATTGAAATTCTAAAAAATCATTAACTGACCTCCAACTGAACTAAATTCAATTAAATTCCAAACTTGGAAAAATAAAAATAAAAAGGAACGCGTTAAAAATTGTATTCATCTTCATATTTTAACGCTGGTCCTTCAATTGGTTGAAAAGAGAGAGAGAAAATAATCTAAAGATTTTTATTTTCATTTTTATATTGTTTAATGATTACAATGAAATGAACCAAACGATACGAGTCACATACTCTAACATTTCTTTCATGTGCTTTAATTTCCACAACAATTAATACAATAATTAACAACAAAGTGGTGAAATTTGATTAATTGGACAGTCGATAAATATCATAGCAGATTCATTAATTCACCTTTCTACAGTTGACACGAATTTGTCCTTGCTTTCCAGTCAAAGGCTTGATGTTGCCCATCCTAATCATAGACTTGCCGAAATCAACCCAGAAAGCATCAGGATTCTTGCTGTAAGTCTCTACAAGTTTATCAGTCGACCCTCCACTGAAAAGTGCTTGATCAGAGGTGAGCAGTCCCCTTTCCTTCACTAGGTTCTTGAAGTATGCGGTGTCAAAGCGTGCAGGGGTTGGGTCAAAAGGAGCAAGGTTAGTGTTCCCCCCGGTGCGTGGGCAAGTTGCTCTACGCTCTTTGGCAAAAGCAGGATCAATACTGGTAGCATTGTAAATCCTGTTCCTAAAGATAACGCATTGTGACAATCCGATGGTGTGCCCACCAGAGAGAGCTACAAGATCTCTCTTATTCAAGCCCTGGTTCTTGAAGTTGTTGATCAACGCAGGGAGATCCATTGATGCTGAAGGAAGCACGCTGTCTGCTAATGTCCTGCTAGCTGTGGTCGAGTCTCTTCTACCCAAACGAACCTTCCATGTTGGACCTCCGAGCTACAACCATAGTAATTTTGATTTAGAAATATTTTCTTTTTACATAACGCAATAGGCACATTTTTCACAATAAAAAAAATTAAAGAATTTGGCATTACCGCAAGTACTGAATCTCGAGCAGCCACTACTAATATATCAGCACAAGAGACCACAGGGCGTCCACATACTCGATCCACTTCAGCCTTAATTTGGTCTACAACTTCAAAACCTCTCACAGAATTGAAATTACCACGAGCATTTTTCTCGGTTTCGAAAGCAGACGTAGAATCCAAAAGTAGTGAACCGTCGCAACCCTGGAATACAAAGAAGATTAGCTCAAGATCATTGTAAGGCATACACAGAATAGTTGTATGAAGGAAGGAAGTTACATTAACGAAGCAGTCGTGGAAGTGAAGACGAAGTAAAGAAGCTCCCATCCGGGGTTCCCGGTGGACAGCAGCCTCAACGATTCTCTTGATGGCAGGCAAAGCTTGGGGACAAAGATTGTCATAAAATTTGGGAGATAAGGAAAAAGAGGTGGTTGCAAGAGCCAAGCAGAGAAATGCATGGAGGAGGAAGTTAAAGCGGGGAGCCATGCCCATGAGGAGGAGTGTCTAAGATGGGTTAATTGAGGTAGCTTAAACTTGATGAGGTTTGTGTTGCGGTGGTGGTGGGTGTCATGATTTATAGATAGAGACGTACGTAGAAGACGTGCATGAATTTGATAGTTTTGGACTTGTGCAAATTAATGATTAGACTGCTTCTTTCAGGAGCTTTTTTTTACTTTCTCAAAGGGCTGGCTGTTCAACAAAGCTACAACCAGTATTCCATCTCTTTTTTTAAAAGAGTTTAAGCGACATGAGGCTGCTGCTCCAATCCCCTCTTTTACTATAATCATTTTCTTAATACTCCAATTGTAAAATAATTAAAAAATCAATTGTCTTTATTGGATAGTTAGCCCAATTGAAAATTGGGGCCAATATTATACAGCCCATGTACCAGTAACTTGTATTTTTTGAAAGCTTAGCCCAATTGGAAGTTGTGACCTAAATACAGCTTATCTACAACTCCAACATTGTATGAAGTCTTTTCTTTAAAACGGTTAATACTTGCTGTTAATCCTTTTACATGTATAAATTTAGAGATTTAATCTCTACACTTTAAAAGTTAAAATTTCAATCCTCCTGCCCTTTTCAACTTAAAAATCATAATCCAATCAATTTATCATGTTTATTTTCTTTCAATCATATGCTATGCAATATTTAATAAATTTGATAGAAAATACTTTATGATTTTAGATATTAGACTGCTATTTTCAAACAAAAAATAAAAATAAAAACTAAATCTCAAATTTTATTAAAATACAATAACTAATAACATAATTTAGGGATTTGGAATTTTTTGTCATATGAATTGTGATTACCATTTACAAACTATATAAAATGAGGAATCTTTAAAAAGAATATAATAAAACCCACACCTTCATGTGGAACAGAAACAAAATCAGATCTAAACGACAGCTATTTAATGTAGCATGAATTCATGAGTAGCCATAAAGACGATTCATTTGTTTAATTTTCATAATTGATATACCTCATGAATTATATAAAAAAAAAATCACCCAATAATATACTCCTTCCTTTCTCTTCACTTACTCTGCCTTTTTTTTTGGGTCTAATTATAGATTTTTAGTTTGTATTTCTCTTCTTTATGCTCTTCTTCTTCAAAATGTTATAAAAATAAATAATTTATTTAAAATAGAGAAATTTAAATATTAAAATATGAGATAATATTTTATGCATTGTTGGTGCATAAATATATACACCACAATTCCTCGTATTACTAATAAGTAATATATTTAAAAAATTGAATAAATTTTTTAATAAATACCTAAAATTTATTTAAACATTACTTATAATTTTTCATCTTTATTTCTTAATAATAATACTAAACTTTTAACCCAAGGTTGTAATTTTTTTGAAGAAAACCTATATCGAAAGAAGACAATTCTTTTAATTTTATTTTTAATTAGGTCAAAATATAATTTATATTATTTTTAATAATACTAAACCTCAAATATGGACTACAAAATAGACATAAAATATTAAAAAATAATTAAAGCTTTTTTTAAGCGTACTCATCCTTTTAATTATTGAATGAAAACGTGATTTTTTTTTTCTTGAAAACGTCAAAAGTTGGGTGTTTTAATTTGATTGGGTTAGGCAAAATTTTGACCCAAACTTAAACAATCCCTTTTGAAAATTTTTAATTTTTATATTTTTATGAATTTTTATAATATTTTTATATTTTAAATTTAGAATCATGATTAAATTGATAAAAATGTGTAAATATTTGGGTTTAATTTGTTAATTCTTTTAAAAGCAAAATTAAACTGATAGAATGTGTAAAATTTTAAAGGCTAAATTTATTATTATATCAATCAAAAGAAAGTCATGTCAACCTTCTATTTGATGACCAGATGCATTTTAACCATGGAATAACTAAAATTTGAAGTTAATGGAGTGATTCTTAATTTGATACCTAAATTCTTTTTTGGTCTAATTTGGTATTTGAACTTGACATTTTTTCTTAATTTGGTACTTAAACTTTTTTAGTCCAATTTGACACTTGAACTTGACTCTTTTTTCTAATTTGGTACCTAATCTTTTTTTTGTTCAAATTGGCATCTAATCATGTCAAACATTATACAAATTACTCCAATATGCTAACAATGTTGTTTCTTTTTTATGAGGTGGCAAAAATAATCAATGTATAATCGACATGTGGCAGATGACATGACATTTCTTCATGGTATTTTAAATGTTCAATTACTTTAAGTTCAATTTATTTATTTCATTTTATAAATTTAAACTAATGAATTTATTTTATTTTAGATTTCTAAAATTCTTATTTTTCTTATTTAATATTAATTCATTAATCATAACTCAATGCATAAAATTTTAACGCGAATTTTCTTTAATATTGACAAATTTTTTTAGAATAACACAGATTTTAAACACCATTAGTATTTGGAGTAATTTATATAGCATTTAACAAGTTTAGATATCAAATTAAACTTAAAAAATAACTTAGATATCAAATTGAAAAAATTAAATTAAATACCCAATTAAAAAAATGTCAAATTCAATTACGAAATGTTATATTAAACCTAAAAAATTCAATAACCAAAACAAAAGTGCCTCAAACTTGAATCACTACCTAATAGATTTGCTTTGAATCTTGATGTGTTTGACTCTAAAATTGTGGTAATACTCTCTAGCCCCAAAAGTTTAAAAGGGAAAAAAGAAGAAGAATTAAGTACTCACCTTTTGCAACGAGTGAGTGAGAGAGAGAATGTCGCTTTTGATAAAGACCTTCACTTACCTATCAATTATCAATACATTTACAAATGTTATTTGAATTAATTATTGGTAATGACCTCATTAAGAAATGAGTATCTTTAAAGCTTTTTAATCTCAATTATTGCCAAATGACGTATTTGTTACTAATTAAGTATTCATTTATTTATAGTTATAGATGCTTCTATGTGTCCTGCCCACTTGAAGTTAAAACTCAAACCTACTTAATTACTAATTAACAATAATATATTAAATATATGATATTTGTCAATTGAGTTTGCAAAAAGACATGAGTTTGAGTGCGTTGAAACGCATTATTCTTCTATTTGAAGGTTGTGAGGAACTATGAATATATATACTAACAACCTAATATGTATGAGATAAAACATTCGGATTCTTCCCGTTTCAATGCTTCTTTTGGTTAAATATGCTTGTCAATAGGGTCTTCCATAACAATATTCATATTTGAGTAGAGGGGTAGCTAAGGAATTTAGCCTAATAATTTAAATCCTTCTAAAATGAACTTTTTAATTTTATCCTTCAAAGTTTTATAAATTTATTTTAGTCCCTCAATTTCAATTTCCTTGCTTAGCCCTCAACCCCACCACATGTATTTAGATATGGGTAGGTTCTTAATCTAGATTTTATTTTAGATTCAAATCTCACTACGCAAATCTTATCCAAATTCATTTTGATCTAAATCTAGATATATTTCTATTATCGACTTATTCGTTTATGCTCCTAAATAGTTTATTTAATATGTTTTAAATTTTTAAATAAATTAAAAATTATTAGTAATAAATAATAAATCGAATTATGCTTAGACTTGAAGTTTCGATCTAAGCCCCCTATTTTATAAACAAGTTAAAAATAAACTTTTATTTTAGCCCTCTATCAATAAAATAAAATTTTGAATTTATATTTGATATATTAATAATATGTATATACATTATAATTCAATTAAATGATGACAACTAGTTATTTGTTTTTTAAAACTTAAAAAAATTAATGAGTTGATGTAATAGATTATTAGATTTAAGGCTCCTTTAGATGACGTTTACTTTTAATAAGGTGCGCTTATTTTTTTTTTTGGTCTTACGCTACAGCATCGTTATACTATCTAATTTCATCACAATTATTATTTTTACATTAATCACAGATAAATAAACTGTCTATTCAAAATAAATAAACTGTCTATTCAAAATATGCATTCAAATATTTAGGCATCTTTTAAGGTTATCTTTTCTAATTTCTATATATTACTGAACAAATTAGGTAAATGTATGATTTGAAAAGACCACACAACATTTTCTTTTAATCAAATTTAGACCATCAAGTTAAACATGCGTGTCGGCTCCCTTTAACTTCAAATAAAATTAATAAATTTATATATTTACGTTACATTTATCTTATTTTATATTGTTTATAATTATATCCAAAATATTATATACTCAGAATTTTAAATTGCAGCTTATTCGTGGAGCAATCCGAATTGGTATCATAGCTATATGAAAAAAAAAATTATATACATTTATACAAGTTTTACGATATAAATTTCATATTTTTATATTTTTGTCATATTCATATTTTATAAAATAAAACAAAATAATAAAAATAGAGAAATAACCAATCGAGCTTTATGTCTCTTTCTCAGGAATTGGTGTGAGGAATTCTCTTACAGATAATCACAAATTTTAATGATTAAAGTGAATGGATGGAGATTTTCTAATAAAATAAAATGTCCAAAAAAACCAACAATTGAATTATGACCACACCCTTATGTTCCTTGTGGGCACCTTTCTTTCATCCTCTCATTAAATGTCATCTTTTACAAAAAGGTATTTTATTGGTTACTTTTTGTTGTTAAATATTTTACATAAATGGTTTAGCCCGATTTTAAAAATTTTAGTCCAGCTAAATGATAATTATTAAATTTATAAAATTGTTTTATTTATAAAATTTGTCGTATCAAATATATTATTGTATATATTATTTTTCACCTATTACGGACAAAAAATCAGTTAATAGATTTAACAACTGCCGTTTGTATTAAAATTAAAAGTTTGAAATTTAAAAAATATAATCACTAAAAATATCCAATTAGCGAACAAGACTAAATCTATAACTTTAATACAAGACTAATGGCATAATTTAACCAAACATATTTAAATGTTATCATTGAGTTAAGATTAAAATTTCAAAATTTAGAACATATAAAAATTAAAATACAAATACATAAATACAAAATTTTTATAACTTTAGGTATAATCCCTCCCTCCCTACTTCAATTATTGGGAATAACCCCATGTTTGATTAATCAAAATTTAGAGTACAAATACAAATATAATTATAAATAATATATTTTAAAATTTTAAGCTAAAATAATTTTTTTTTTAAAAAGTGCATTATTGAAAAATGTTAGAAAACTCCTTGGGTTCAAATTTGAAGATTTACGTTTATATTTGAGAGAATTTGATAAAATGATTCACCTCAAAAAAATAAACATGCAATAAGACAAAAACCATTATTAAGTAAATATATATTACAGCCACCGAGATCAATCTTTTCCGACCGGCGGTTCTCGGCTTTGAACTAAAGTTATTCTGAAACATGCACCGCTTCCGTTTCGTATATGATATCGGAAAGTCTTGGCCTTAACTTATGTTTCCAAACATCACTGTTTGGCTCAACGTTAATCTCCCGCCACCGTATCTCCGCCACCACCAAAATTTCCGTCAGCTGATGAATATCTACGGTGAGAATCAAATTACTATCCTGCCCTTCCAAATAGATCCCTCTCTCTTTCCTTTTCTTCGCCTTCACGTTCTCGATTTTCCGGAACTCTTCTTCGATTCTCAGTATTATCCTTTCCGGTTTCTCCCCCGATACGAACTGTTCTCTCCGGGCCGAAAAGTCGGCGTCGTTGAATAAACCGGAGAGGTCGAAACCGGTCGAAAATGAGATTATATGGAAGGCGTTTAAGCACTTGGTGCTCTGGATATCCCCTTTCAATTCAAAATCCTCCGCGTTGAATTTGGTTTCTTTGTAACCTTTCTTGAACCAGGGATCGGTGATGATTTCATCGACGGTGATCCTTGTTTCAGGATTAGTGTCCAGAAGCCGGCTTAAAAATCGCCGGAGATCTGGAGACGTCCATTTCGGGAACCGGAATTCGCCTTTATAAATACGACGATACATCACCATCAGATTGGGGTCGTTGAACGGTAGGTATCCAGCGTGGAGAACATACAAAACGATGCCGCATGACCAGACGTCGACTTTGGCGCCGTCGTATCCTTTCTTCGCCAGAATCTCCGGCGCCACGTACGCTGGAGTACCGCATAAAGTATGGAGGAGGCCGTCGGGTCGGATCTGATCCGTAACCGCACTAAGTCCGAAATCTGTTATTTTCAAGTTCCAGTTCTCGTCGAGAAGGAGATTCTCCGGCTTCAAATCGCGGTGGAACACGCCCCTTGAATGACAAAACCGGACGGCGGAGATCAACTGCTGGAAATACCGACGGCTGAGATCTTCACTGAAACGACCCCTGGAAATCCTCGTGAACAATTCCCCGCCTTTGGCGAATTCCATGACGAAATAAACCTTAGTCTTGGTAGCCAAAACCTCGATGAGCTTGACGATGTTAGGGTGGCGCAACCGGCGCATGATAGCGATCTCCCTCTTAACATGTGCCATGAACCCGCCTTTTAAAACCTTCTTCTTGCTGACGGCCTTGATGGCCACGCTCTGCCCGGAGTCGACGTCGCGCGCGTGGTAAACCTTTGCGAAAGCCCCACATCCCAGCAACTTCCCAAGCTCGTATTTCCCGAACAGGGTTGCTTCCGATGAGAGCTCCGGCAAATCACCAGTTCTACTGGAGCTGGCAGTGTCTCCAGTGTCTGCCATTGTCTTTTTTTTCTTTTCTTTTTTTTTTTGTTACATTCAATGATTCAAGGACCGAAAATTAAAACGTAGTTGAACTTAATAATTGAGATTGAAAAGAGGATAAGAAGAAGAAGAAGAAGAAGAAGAAGAAGAAGAAAGAGGGAAGAGGGAAGAGAGAAGTTTGAACTGAAAATATGATTGGGGGACAATTGGATAATGGGTAAGATTGAGTTGCTTCAGTGGTAATGCATTTTCGAAGCTATTTATCTATGGCGGATGCCGTATTCTTTTGTCCTGTGGTGAAGTAGACATGGGTTTTTGAATATTCTTCACGACTAAAATAATAAAAAGAATAATTAATAAGTTGTTTTAATAAATCAATATTATATTTTAAATAATAAATTGTGTTATATAATTCACAAAAATAAGGGTAAAACGTATTAATTCGTCATAAGTTAAGAAATTTTTTAATTTTATCATTAAACTACTCAAATTCATTTTTTTTGTCACCATATTGTAAAGTTCATTATAAATTACATGAATGGTGGTTCAACTATCACAGTTTTTGTTTTGTTCGCATAATTATAATTTTTTCGTTCAAGTTTTTGAAATTAAATTTTTCAGTTGTCATAATATTAAGTAAATAACAGAAATTTAACGTGATTTTTTTGTTGGTATAATAACAAATTTAACTTTTTAATATTTATACTTTCTATTAATTTAATTCTAATTCAAAAACTAATAATAAATTTATCAATTTAATCCTAATACTTTCTATTAATTTAATTCTAATTCAAAAACTAATAATAAATTTATGCTCCTACCAGGTGTTATTTAACATAAGAAAACTCAAAATTTTCCAGTTTCATATGCCCAAACATCCTAATTATTCACCGTGGTACTCGAACACTAAGAAACTCAAAAGTTTTTAGTTTTCAACGCCAAAAAGATCATAGGTCATCTAAAAGTTTTATATATATATTTTATGTTAAGATGTTATTCTACGGTACCAAAAAAAAAAAACTCAAATCTCATTAGTGTCAAATAAAAAGTTACACCAAATATTAGTAAGAATGTCTAGGGCTAAATTTATTGACTTTTTTAGAATTATGATTAAATTGATAGAACGTATAAATATTAAATGACAAATTTTTTATTAGGCCAATAAAAAAGTCCACGTCAAACTTTCGTTATCAATTTAACGACATGGTGACTAAAAAATTTTAGTGATTAAATGGAAAAAAATTATAGTTGAGTGACCAAAACAAAAACACTCATAGTCCAACCGTTTCAAACTTAATAACATAGTGACTAGAAAAACGAATCCAGAGAGTTTAGTGATCAAATTGAAAATTTTCACAATTTAGTAACCAAAATAGAAACATGCAAAAAGTTCAATGACTAATGAGGTAGTTTACCCAAAAAAACCTTATTTATATAGTATTATATGGTAAAATACTGTTGAAGCTTACTCTCTTTTTTTAACGACTGTTGAAGCTTACTTAAAAGAAAGGAAATAGCTGTTTATATGGCATGGAATTATAATATATATATATATTCAAAGGGGAGCATTTCTCTCTCATTTAGAGGTTTTTATTTTACCTAAATATTATAAAAAATGGTTTATTTTATTAAATAAAACATTTTTAAAATTATTTATCAAAATAATATAAAATGAACTATATTTTAATGAATTTAACACCAAATCACCACCATCTAAGACGATTTAAGATCCCGAAGTGATAGATCAAACATCAATTTAATAGAACAAAAAAAAATCTCTATAAGCTTGAAATATCAAATAATATTTTGATAAATATAAGTTATTTTCATAATGTTTTAGTAAAAAAACCCATTTAGTGTATAGTAAAAAACAAGTTTAATACCTATTTTGGTTTCTATGTTATACATAAATATAAGAATTTTTATTTTGGTTTAATACCCCATTTACGTTTTTGGTTTTTATAAAAAACTTTTAACCAATCATGTGTTGCCACGGAAAAAACTAAAAATTTTATAAAATATCAAAAAAAATTCATATTATTAAACATCTAAAAACTTAGAAAAACCTAAAAATACAGAAAAATTCATAATTCAATCTCGAAAATTATTTAAAAACTTAAATGATAATTCTGTGGAACTTTCAAAAAATTCTCAAAAAAATCATAAAAATCTAAAACACTAAAAAAAGTCCATAATTTATTTTTGAAAATTATAAAAGATATTCTTTTAAAATTATAATTATGAGGAAGTTCAAAATTTTCCAAATTTTAAAAAAAATTAAAATTTATTTTTAATTATTTAAAAACATATAAAATTATTGAAAAGAACACGAAAATAAACCTGAATAAATATAGGTGGAGGTTCATCATGAAACTAAAACTAAAATGGTGAGTACCTTTCAAATAAATCTAATATATAAACCTAAAACTAAAAAAATCCAAGAAATTAGATAAAATCGGATTTTGTTTATATTTAGGTAAAAAAATTATCTCATACACTGCATGTGAAATATTTTGAATTTCACGAACGAATTTAGAGGGTAACAAATATTTTATAAAGTATAATAAAAAAATTAAATATATAAATAAATGTGACATTTGTCATAATTAAAATAATAATTTATAATAAGCAAAAGCTTAAACCTCATCACTAAAACATAGATATATATTCATTGTATTATTTTCTCATATAATACTTATTTTTATTTATAATTTTTGAATTCTTAGATACTCGAATGTACGTCCTATAACATGTGAATCCGCAATTTCATCTATTTTATATTTTAGTTATTTGAGATGGAAATTAGTCCTTAAATGCTTGCAAAATCGTCTCTGGTTGTTTGAATCTGTAAGCTTTGCAGAGAGGAGAATATAGCGTTGATGTTTGGTACTTGTCTTCTCCGCCCATCATCGGCATCGGAACGCCTCTTCTCACTAGGCTGACATAGTCTGGTCGGTAAGTTTTCCCTGACACTACTTCCACAAAATCGGTCACGGTGAACTTGCTTAAATATAGTCATGCTCATATTCATTTTTAGCGTATTTTTCAATAATTTTAGACTTTTTTTATAATTCCAATAAATAAAATTTTTAAAATATTTTTTTCAATTTTTAATTTTAAGTTTTCTTTTGTAATTTTAGGTTTTCTGAAGTTTCACATCATTATCTTTTTTTTTTAATTTCTTTTATAATTTTTCTGTTTTTTTAATAATTTTCAAAACTGAATTATGATTTTTTTTTTGGTTTTTATAGAATCTTCCAAGTTTTTAGAATTTTTATATATTTTTTAAAAATGAATTTTTTGGAATCTTTTAAAGGAATTTAGCTTTTTACACGTGGTAGCCAGTGAGTGGCTAGGGGATTTTTTAAAAGAATAATATATATGGAGTAACGTGATAGACAAAAGGGAATTAGTATAGAAGCCAAAATGACCAAAATAAAAAATTCTAAGTATGAAACTAAGAATTTGCGTATGGTACAAGGGCCAAAATAGATATTAAACCTAAAAATTTTAAATGAAAAAAATAAACATGTGATAGTATTTCACTTAGTTCAAATTTTTATTGTTTTTTCGAGAAAGGTACACAAACCTGTATTAGGTTAAATAAAAAATACACTTACTCTCTAATCGTTAGGAAAATAACAAAGGTTTTATAAAAACTAAAAATTTTATAATGTATGTCCATGAAAATCACGAATTTAAAATATAAGTAAATGTTTAAAAATAGCACATAATACATAATGAAATATATTATTTGAAATTAGTTAATAATAATACATGAAATATATATACGTTATTAAATTAAAAAATATATAGACCAAATTGTTAGTAAAATGAAATCTAAACACATAAATACATCAAGCTAACAATACTAAATGAATGCAGTTGCTTATTGCGCTGTTGCCATCAATCCTGAGTTGGTATCGAGTTAATTTGTGGCACCAACTCAATAAACAATATTATTAATATGTACATCTGATGGAGGTACTAAAGTGTTCATAATAAAATTGAAATGTATAAAAATATTAAAAAGAGCTTTAGTTGAGTGGTAAATTGAATATTTTACTAATGTGATTGGTGTAGGTTCAAATTGGTAAAAAGACCTCTTCGATCCCTTTCAATTTTGATTTTGAGCAAATTGGTCCCTCTAAAAAATGGAGCAATTTAGCCCGTGTGAATTTCAAAAATGAGTGATTAAGGAGTAAGGACAATTAATAACCATGTTATTGTTTCCATCCATTTACATAATATTGATTGGTATAATATAAATTTGGCCCTCAATGCTTACATATCTTGCTAATTTAGTTCAGATTCTAACAAATTAAATTAATTTAGCCTTTAATATTTACACATTTTATCGAATTGATCTGATTATTAAAAAGCATATTAAAAATAAATAAAAAAATATATTTTAGAAAATTAAAAAAATAATATATAAAAATAATCTAAACTTCAAAAAGAAGACATATATATAAAAATTCTCTATCGTTTATCCTTCAAGGCTTCAACTTTTATTAGTTTTTGAGTTTGGGTGTTTGAAGTTAGAAGGTGTTTCTAATTTAAAAATAATAATAATAATTTGCATACTGCTAATTTATATGTTGCAGTTCTTGAATGACTTAGTGATAAACTGGTTGGATTTCGATCCTGAAATAGAGTAAACAAAATAAATAGGTAGCGGTGCTACAAAGTTTCTTATTGATGAACTTCATTTCTTGACTTCTATTTATCTTTTTTCTTGTAGGAAAATCAATGTTTGTTCATGAGTTTATGGAACGCAGCTATGGTGCAAATCCGTCGACGCACGACGGAGATCGAAGCTTTCAAGATCCAAAGCTCTAGTCCAGTTTCATGGCATTTAAGGGGGTCTTGGAAGACTAAGCCGAGAAGTAGGAAGAAGGGAGAAAGAGGATTCCACTGGTGGTGTTGGTTGCTGGCCAAGACGTCGGACGGTGACAATAAGAGCAATGACAGCAGGAGGCAAAAAGGAAAAGTTACTAAGTTTAGGTTATTAAAATTAAATAAATAATTTATGTTATTAAAATTTGGTAATTCATAGATTAAGGTATTTAGTGAGTATTTCTAATCTAAATGCAGCCAAAATTCTAAAAAGCTAGCTACAATTTAAGAGGCACTTTGTGTATTTTAGTGGATATATATATATGTTTTCTAATTTTTTTTTATAATTTTTAAATTTTTTATTCGGTTTTTTACATTTAAATAGTTTTTTAGAATTAGAACCAATTTGATAGAATACGTAAATATTAAGGGCTAAATTTGTTAGAATCATGATTAAATTGGCATAATGTGTAAACACCGGGAGGCTAAATTTGTTGTTATCCCAAATAATATTAGTAAAATGGATGAAAAATAGTAACACTGTTATTAATTGTTCTTAGTTGCTCACTTTCCAAATTGACAGGGACTAAATTGCTTCTTCTTTTTAAAGGGACCAATTTGTTTAATATTGAAATTGAGAGAGACTGAAGAGGTCTTTTTACAGTTCAAATTCTACCATATTCATATTTTTATTGTAAAAAAAAGTCCTTAAATAATGAAGAATTAATCAATTAGGCCCTAGTGAAAAAAAATCAATTAAGCCTTCAATAAAATTTAGTACCCAATTGAGCCCTTAAAGAATGAAGAATTAATTAATCAAGCCCCTCCGTTAACGTTGATCAAGTTTGATCGTTAAGTTTCATTGACGTAATTGACAAGCCAATTGGACGACAACACATGGTAGCCATGTGTACATCATGTGCCACGTCAATTTTTTTAATCCTTAAAAATATTTTTTAAAAAAACAATTATTTCAAAAATCACATCAATAATGAGCCTGGACAAAAGGTTGTCCAAATTCATTTGAACCTGGTCAACAATTTGTTTAAGTTCATCCTATATGTGATATTTTAAATAATTATTAGAAATTATATGAAAATTATTTTTTTGGTAAAAAATTATTTAAAATTTATTAACAATTATGAGAAATTATTAAATATATATTTTTAAAATATTTAAAAATGATTAAAAATCTTGCTTGGAATGTACCGGGACAAACATATGTCCGGAATCAAATGCATCAAGACAACCGCTTGTCTTAGTACATTACAAGCGTGGTTTTTAATCATTTTAATCATTTTTTATTAATTTTAATAAGTTTTTATAATTTATTATAATTTTTTTTATTAATTTTAATAAGTTTCCCATAAATTCTATCTTTTTAATTTTATAGTAATTATTTAAAAATCACAATTAAGATTAACTTGGACAAATAGTTATCCAG
The DNA here is from genome assembly GCF_007990345.1 of Gossypium hirsutum. Classification (NCBI taxonomy): domain Eukaryota; kingdom Viridiplantae; phylum Streptophyta; class Magnoliopsida; order Malvales; family Malvaceae; genus Gossypium; species Gossypium hirsutum. The sequence continues at coordinate 51,400,886 of NC_053445.1, forward strand.
GTTCATTTTAGATGTGGTTTTTTAAATAATTATTTTTATAATTTTTATATTTAAAACATATATATGATGACATGGTATTTTGCCACATCAACATGATGTAGCACACGTGGCTGTCACGTGTTGCGATCCAATTGGTCTGTCAGCTACATTAGTGAAACTTAATGGTCAAATTTGGTCAGTGCTAATGGAGGGGTTTGATTGATTAATTTTTCATCCTTTAAGGGCTCAAGTGGGTGCTAAATTTTGTTGAGAGCTTAATTGGTTTTTTTGCTTTTCCAGTGAGGACTTCTTTTTATTATTAAACCTTTAAATAAAAAGATTAAAATACCCTCAAAATATACAAATACAATAAGTTGTTGAAGTTTATTTGCAAAGTTATATTTTACATAAAAGAGAAAATTCCACTCTCTGTTAATTACTAATATTCAACTTATTTTTGTTATTTTCATTCTTTTCAATTCATGATTTTTATTTACAAAATAATAAAAATTTTAGTTATTAGTAAATTATATTTTAATATAAGTACATGTATATATTTTTTCAAGCTTATTTTATAATTTTTCATGAATGATAATTAATTAATTTTTATTCAATTTTTATACAAATACATGTTAAATATTTTAAATTTATTTTTAAAAAACTATATGAACTCATTAATATTTTTAATTTAAAATAAAATAACTAAATATTTTTACAATTTAATGATAAAAACTAATTGAAAAGGAAAATAAAATAATATTTTTGTATCCTCTATATTTATTTTAAAATTCATGTTTAGGCTTCATGATTATATTTTAAAAAATGTCGTATTTAAAATTCAAAACTCACATCCTCTGTAATATATTTTATCAAAGCGCGTAAAGATTTTGCGTTGGCCAAGAGAGTAGGGTGTGACGTGAAGATAAATTGTAGCCAACCACATTTCATGGTTCCTTTTCGCTGCTATTTCTACACGACTCGTCGCTAAATCAATCAAACAACATTCCTTTTCCTTCTTTATAAAATGATGACATTTCTTTTTCTTTTTCAAACCTTCCATCATCTACCTTTAAAGGAATATTTAAGCGTCATTGTATTTTAAAGGAACCCTCACAATCTTCTAATTATTTATATGTTAAAGTATTTGGGTTTCATCTTTTATTATTAACAAACAATATTCATTTTAAATATCAATGTGAACATAATCAAACATAAAAATATCAGTCCAAATTAATAGTAATTCCTAAATTACACATACGTAACTCTTCTAATATTCCGTCTTCAGAAAAGAAATAATCGTTTTCTCTGAAACATTTGTGTGTTAGTTTGGAAAATCAAGACCACAATGCTTGGAGATTTCAAGATATTAAAAGCTGGATGTACACTTCTACATTTAGTTTGTTCGTGATAACCTAACCTGCTACGTTTTATATTAAATTTTTTCAAAATTATTTTGATTTAAATCTAGAGATTTTAATTATTGGAGGATGATTGAAATCCTTTGAGTTTGGTATTATATGATAGGTGTCAGATTAGGTATTTTGTTTGTAGATTGAGGAATTTTATCCAAAAACAAAAGATTTAATCACATGGGATGTGAGTTCAACTCAACGCCTTACCCAAAAAAGAAACATATATCAATCTCTATGAAAACCACCATTTGTCTTTTCTGTGTTAGTAACTCTCAAATTTAACCTTATTAATTTCAAAATCGATAAACAAATTAGTCCTTTTCATTGATTCATGACTAACTCCGTTAACTATTTTTGCCGCCCTACAAAAATGCTCCATGTGTCTTACAATTTTATAACCTATTTGTATTTCATTTATTTTTTTAAAAAAATTATTAAATAAAATTATATTGAAAAGTAAAATTACAATGACTAAGATATTATCTGATAAATAAAATTATGAATAATACATCGAACAAGATCTAACTTGACAAAAATTACAGTTCACGAATTTATTACATTATGCTTAGGTTTAGTGTAAACTGTGAAAACTTATTACAAATACAAACTCGACAAAAAAAAGGCTATCGAGTGTCTTCACGAATTTTACATTAGAATTAGATTGAATGTAAACTGTGAAATTTATTACAAATAAAAAAAATTATATTTTTATTCATTCTTCAAAAAATTTACTCGGGCATGAACACCTCCAACAACTTGGCTAGAAACACCTAAACATATAATGAATGATTTGTTGTTTATTTGGGAATATGCCTTGGTATCAGCAAATAATACCTTTTGGGATTCCCAGGATCCTTCTTGCTAGTTTCCTTGAGCTCTTTATTCTGCCTTGATTTGATATTATATTGGCTAACTCAGTCATATTTGGGATGCCACACCGCCACACACAAACCACAGGATATTTCTTCTTTTGTGGTGAATTTTCATTTCAAAATGTATACATACATCTCTCATTTACTTGTATTAAGATTTTCGTGGTTCACGTGGTGTAGTTATGGGCGTGGGGCATCTCCATTATTACTTTGTCATTGCGTTCATATCGGTTTGGGAATTGCAGAAAGATATAAATAATATCTACTAGTACTGGATCAGATTTTTAATAGGGGGAAAATGTTTTTGATGAAATCTTTGTAATTTATCAAAATTTGGTCTAGGTACATTGGTTGCGTGGGTACAAAAATAATTTAATTAATTATTATCTATAAATAATAAAATTTAGGATACTGATGGATGCATGGATGACATCAAATCAATTGATTCGAATAGCAATGTTATTATTTCTAGGTTTTAGAATAATAATTAAATTACCACCTATTTTATGTAGCAAAAAGGAGTACCAATTATCCCAAAAACAAAAATAACCAAACTTATTTCAATTTATTTAGTTTGTTGGGTTAATTTTTGAAATTCGGGTGTTTAACTTATATAGTTTTTTCTTAATGCAATTTCTTTTATGTAAGCAATATGCTTGAAATTTTAGTATGGAAGTTCTCCAACCGAATGGTGGCTTATTTTATAGTAAATATTATTTCCCGATATCAAACATAATTTCAAAATATTGGAAAAGATTTGACATGACAAATTTAAAAAACTCACCTTGTTAGAAGCGTTTTTAAAAAGATATGGGGCTGTGATGTCAGAATTTTATTCGGGATTCTCTGGCCCGAGAATCTCCGATTTAGGGTTAGGATTACAATTTTGGTTTTTTTCACAAGCTAAGGTTAGGGTGAAAATTGGAGGGAAGAAAACATGCATTGCAGGATGCATTTTCAGCTGAGGTGGCAGAATGTTCTCTGAAAGTGCACCTTGCAGGACACGTTTTCAACTGAGGTGGCAGAATGTTATTTGAAAGCGCATCTTGTAGGACGTATTTTCAGAGAATATTCTGCCACCTCAACAGAAAACTCGTCCTGCAAGGCACGTTTTCTTCCTTCTCATTTTTAACCCTAACCTATGAAAAAAAACTAGAACCCACAACAATTTTTAGGTTGGACTCCCGTATTGTTTGTTTTTGTTTTCAATTCCCCCGGGTTGCTTATATAAAAGGAATTTTGCTCCCCCTACTCCTTCAACTCTCTTGGCCACCGTCTCTTACAAAATAAAAAATTCTCTCCTAAATTGTTTTTTTTTTGTTGAGTGTTGAAATTTTTGGATGTAAATATTTATTTGTGTTCCTGTTTGAGGGAGATAGTGTGATAGTTTTAAAGTGTGTTTCAATTCACGATGATGCAATAACGCTCAGTAACCCCCACATTTTATCTGTCGTGTCAGAATGGAACCATTACCTTAGAAGCCCATTGCATTGCAACTTGGGCTCCAGTTCACAGTGCTTATACGATACGGGTTGAAACTTGTAACAGATTTGGAGGCAAAAGGACTCTCAGGGGGAGGAGTGACTATAACGGTGGAGAAAAGATTAAAGTCCTTTCGGGCTGATAGTGGTTACTGTGATTAAAGAACTAATTAATAATTATAGATGTTGTCACCTCTACTTGAGTTTTATCTTCTCTCCACTAACACAATCACTCCCCCTTGAAAGTCCTCTTTCATCCAATTCTGTCACAAGTTTTGAACAATTAGGTTAATGATATTACTTTTGGTGGAGATGGAGAAAAAAATAAGTTTATTATACTAGAAAGTCCATTTGTTTTTCGCTATGGTTATGATCTCAAACTTATGTATGGGGTTTATAAAGCATTCTCTTTCGATATCATGAAACTTGAACTCGTGACCGCATAACCACAGTCAACTAGGAGCCGTAGTTATACTTCAACCTATGACCGTATAAGCACCGTGAACTCGAACCCTAAGTTGCAACGGATGGGCTTCTAAGGTGATGGTTCTATCCCGACATAACAAATGAAACGTGTTGGTCTCCGAGTGCTATCGCATCACCGTGAACTCAAATATACTTTAAAACTATCACAATATCTACCTCAAATACAAACACAAACACAAATAAATCTTTCTCTCCAAAATTCCAACACGAAACACAAAAACACGTTTTCTTTTTCTCTCTTCAAAATCGATCTATTTTCCGAAATATCCAAAAAATTCGACCCAAAATCCTAATTATTTTCTAAAACTGACGTATACTTCAAATTTACTCTCGAAAAAAATATATATATTAAGTTTGATTTTTTTTCCTTACGTATGAGCGAGAGTTGGCTGTGTAAGCATATTCTCATTATGCATGTGGCGTAGAATTTTTTTATCGATGAGAAAAGAAATCGTATAAGTTCATGAGGAATAGTATAAAATTTCATCAACTTATGAAATAAGAAATCATATAACTAAATCTTTTATTTGATGTTTCTATATTCTTACAATCTTAATTTTTATAACAAAATCATCCCTTTTAAAACCTAGCTCTCCCTTTAAAAATTATCAAGTAACCTAATATACAATCAAAATTTGTCCCCGTTTAATGTTAAATCGCAGAAGTCTCTCTTAGAACCTTTTCGTTTGGTTTGCCCTTAAATATGTATCTATATATATATTTCAACATTGTAAAGTTAGGAAATTTGTGTAATGCTTGAAATAAGATTATAAAATTTTGGGACTAAATTTTAAAAAATCATGTTCAAATTATTTTTTAGAAGGGTTAAAAACGTAGAATTTTAATTTATTTAAAGACCAAAAAGGCTTGAATTGAGTGCTTTAATTTTTAGAGGGTCTAAAAAGGTAATTCTATCATTTAGCAAGGGCCTGCGGAAAATTATTTGATATACATCAAAATATTTATATAATTAACAAACAGTGAAGCTGGCGGTGGACATTTTTGTAGTTCATAAGTCAATATATATCAGCCACATTAAAAGTGGGAAATATAATATGTATAATTGAAAAACATAATATTTAATAAACTAATTTTGGATATTTGGTTTTTTCGTCAATTAAGAATTTTAATTCATTTTAGGCATCTGTCACCAGATTCTACAAATGTACACTGATAAGATTATTTAAAAAAAATAAATATAGGGGATTAATATTCACATATGTAATGAATTGCTTGTAGATAATGGATCTGTCAATAAACTTCCTCCATTTGTAGGCCAGAAGCTTCTTCCTCTATGTGGGGCCTTCGTAAGCGGCATTTTGCGGTGGTTAGACCAATTCTTCCCTTGGTAGTGTTAGGCCAATGTCTCCCATCATCGATTTTGTGTTTCTTTTTTCTTTTTGGTTTTTATCACTTGTGAAATTCCCATCACTGAGCAAGAGGGGATTGGGCAGAGGGCTCTCATGCATCATGTCATCTCTCGGTGCGATTCTTTTCTCAAACTCATGAATAGCAATAGTAATTTAATTCATCCAGGTTTACTCTGAACTTGTTTAGAGTTTATTTTGAGATGATTGACTTTTGGGTCTTTAATTTTTTATTTTGTACGATATGTTAACCTCATCTGTTTGTATCCCTATTTTAATTGATAAAAACATATAATTATCATATTTAGATCTATAATTGGAGATGGGTGTTTTCTTTCTAGTGACTTCCATGTGTGTAGAAAAATGCGTCAACCAAGGGTTGAGAAGTTTATCGAGTAGTCGCATTACCGTAGGGAGGTGGCTCTAAGGGCACATGGATGGCTCAAACATTCTTCTATCATCTTATCCTCATTTTCATAATTAAATTTGATTATGACATTTCCTATAGTACTACACGAAATTTGTAGTTAAATACATTAATCATATTTTTAAAAATCGAAAAAGAAAATTTCCCGTTTACACCACTAAGAACCCTATAATAGTTCCATTATTTAAAAAAAAACCCTATAATTATATATATATAAAAAAGTAACAGCATTGTTAACATGAAAAATACATAAAATAAAAAATAATAATTTACAAAAGCACAATATGTGGAGAATGTATATGAATAAAATGATGTAAGTAGGCAGTATTGGTTTCATTTAATAAGTATATTAAAAAGTTTGATTAATTAAGTAATGATTGTTAATTAAATTATTTGTTGCTTTGGTTTTCCGTATCTTTTCCTCGATGCATAAAGCCATACAGTCAGAAAAGAGAACTAAGATCTTGTTTCCGATTGGCTTTTTGATGTAATGAGATCATTACGAGCTCTAAGATGTTGCCAAAGGTCGAGATTATGAGTTAATTCATTATTACGACTGTTATTAATTTAAAAACCATGCTGTCAATTAACCCCACATTGTAATGACAAAATATCCACATCAGTCAATTGTTTTTAATTATAAAAGGCAGCAAGGTTAAACATTAAAAAATATACAGATTTGTTGTTTGACGTGAATAATGATTTTTACAACTTTTGCACGGATTATATCATTAAAATTACTACTTCGCAAGTGTCACTGATGAAGCATGAAATCATGGAGATAAGCGGCACCCTCAGCAATTTGATCACATTTTTAGCAAATAGGATGATACAATAGCTAAATTCTTAATTGGTAAGCAGCCTGCCAATTAAGAAATTTTATTGTCGCAAGTTAAAGTCAACTGAATAGACCAAAAGAGAGTAAAAAAAGTCAACAATCCTGCATGTTTATTTTGCCAAAATTATATATATAATGCATATTCTATTGTTATATTATGGTTGTGGAGAAAATACATAGTTTTTAAAACCCTAATAATCGAAGATTGTTTGAATGGAAGAAATATAGAACCACACTCCACATACTCAACTTTTTATGATAATAAGTTATTTACTAATGTCTCGAGACTAAACTGGATCTAAATGATAGGATCCAGTATCCTATAAAACATAAGAGATTGTATCAATGTCTAGTTGTTGTTTCTTGTAATTGAATATTCGAATACAGTACAAATTGTTCACTTTAGAGCTTCAACTTAAAGATGTTATGCGGTCAGAGTGCGAGAGCTGAGCTGCCCATCGCATGTCGTTGGCTTCTCCATCTAAAAGTGACACAGTTCGGGTAAAAATTATAGATCAAAAAAATGGTTTTAAACAAAAATGCTGTTGTTTGTTTTTTGTTTGGGCCCGGCTCGAATTTGCAAAAGAAAATTTTTGTTATTTTTGTTATTGTTTTGTTATCATTTCGCTATTATATTGTTATTATTTTGTTCTTAGTGTTTGAATATGTATAACTCTTATTTTATTATTAATTTTATTATTATTTTAGAGGTATTTGCTTGCTAAGTTTAACTTATCTTAGTGTTATTTAAGTATATATTTTTTTAATTTTTTTCTATTTATTGGAAAACATTTATTTTAATGTTTTTAGTACATTTGATATATTATATTTTTAAAAATTATTTTATATAAAAAGTAATATAAAAAAATTTTAATACGGACAAACTGAGCTGGGCTCGGGTTTTAGTATTTTTATTTGGACCGAGATTGAACAAAATTTTAAGCCCCTCTCGAGGCCAAACCAAACCTGGGCTTAATTTTTACTTAGCCCGATCTGAACCTGGCCTGCCCATGAGCAACTCTGCTTTGATATTATTATTGAGGCCCGTGTTATGTTTAGTTAAATGTTCATAGAATTTGGGTCTCTTAAGCCGCTGATTTGTTTTTGGGTTTAAGGCTTGTTTGGTATAATATTACTATTTGTTCAATAGAACCAATCTATTTGCTTGCAACTACAGCTTTAAGTTATTACATTGTTAAAATGGTCGTAAATGTTACAAGAAGACGCTGTTGAACTGGGAAGAAAAGTGAGATTAAAAACGAATATGATGAACCAATCACAAAATGTCCAGCAAATTTGGAAACAGAGAAATTATGTCAAACTACACATAATATGAAACCCTCTAGAGAGACGAACAACTTGGGTTGTTTGAGTGTAAAGTTAAGGATAAAAGAATTAAACCATCATAGAAGCAAGGTAGTAATTCGTTTATGCAATTTCCGGCATTGAAATGGATCGAGATTTGTAGAGTTGAATAACGGGTGATGTTACAAAGCACCGACAAGAAAACGTGTTAGTTCTTCAACTTTGACAATTCATTTCATGGAAAGAGAATTTAACAAAGTCGATTTCATGAAAAAAGTCAATACCCTCTTTGCATTCCAGCTTAGTAACACGCAATGTCTGCACCCAAGAAGCTTCAACTTCCCTTTTTTATAGAGGTCTTCCCAGTTTCCATAACTCACTCTCCCACTCTTGCTCTTTGCCTTGCAAATTATTTGTTTTTACAATTTCATCCAAAGAAAATAGCCTGTTTTCCGAAATCCAACAATGGGGTTGAAAAATTTTGGGTGCTTCATCACAGCCATGATATTCCTGTACGCCATGCTCATATCCCAAGCCTTCAGCGCCAGGGTCCGACTCATGGACACGGAAGGTTTTCCCAAGGTTCCCGTCTCAGATAATGTTGTTGCTAGTCACCAAAATGTCCAAGTTTCGGCATTAGCAGGTGGCTACAAGTCCCCAGATTCTGACAAGAACGTCGTCAAAACACACTTGCGGCTACCGGGAAAACAGGGTCCCGAATATCGACCCTTGGTGCTAAATCTTCTACCCAAAGGAACTTTGCCACCGTCTGGCCCTAGCAAAAGGAAAAACAGCTTTAGCTAATTGGTTGTTCACAGTTTGATATACTAAATTCATTGTATCAATTCTTTTGTTCTTTTAATTACATCAACGTATTCGAACAGGAAATTATGTAGCAAAATTGTGTCAATACTTTCTTTTAGTTAATAAGATTGCCTTCAAATTTTGATCCGTAAATTAATTTGAGCTTAATCAAATATCAATTTCTAGCATTGAGTTCGGCTAGAGACATAACTAAGTTATTCATGCTCGTTTATCACTTTTTATATTAAATTCGATTAAGTTTAAGTTTAAGTTCAAGTTCGGCCCAGTGATTACCAAAATCGAATTCAAATATTTTTTTATTGATTTTGAATAGTTTGTGAGTACCAACATCTCATTTACAACCTTAAAGATAATAAAATAAAAAGCCTTTTTCCATTTTTATTAGACATAAATTTTGACGGGTGAAATTGATTTTGAATTAAGTTAATCTAGGTTGGTTTAATTTGGGTTTTTATTAGATTTTGAGACTTAAATTCTAACCTTTTGAATTACTTGTACATTTTAATTATTTTAGATTGAGATCAGTTTTACAATCCAACCAAGAAGTGAATTGAATTAGAATTGAGATCCACCCAATTAGTTTTTCGGGTTGAAATCATAATTGGCAGGTCCATTCATGTCCCAAGCTATTTTTATTCGGGCCATATTGTCTAAACGTTTATTGGTTGCTTCACCATTTAACTCAACAAAGAACTGTTTGGGTCCTTAAATCTCCTCCGAATACTTGTTTCATCAAAGCCCAAATACATGTGAAAACACCCCTACGTAACACATCAAAGTACGAAGAACATTATGGGTTTATTGCATAAAAAGGATAGCCCTCCCTGAATTTATACTTTGTCCTTCATCAAATATTAAACAACGTGACATTAACTACAAAATATATGAAGCAGGACAAACAATGAGCAGGTCCCCACCCTAATTGATTAGAGAGGGTTTGGACACATTAACTCTACACCTAGACCATTGGTTATGTTTCACTAGCAACATATGCCCAGAGACCCGGCCACCAGGGGACCAGACCAGTTGACCAACCCTAAAACCTTGGGAACCGAGCTCCCTCAATCCTACATACACAGACATGACCCCTTGTTTTAGCCTTAATAAACCTGTTGGTTGAACACATTAGTGTGACTGAGCTAACACCATGAAACATGTAATAATAATAAATAAATAAAGTGACAGCCATGGAAGAAGACAGGTGAATATTTGTCATCATAATGTGTGTGTGTGTGTATAAATACGTACCCACCAAGAAATTTCTCACGATATGCGTTAAGACACAACGACATATCAGTAAAAGGAAGGTCATGTTGCAGTTCTTTCATTTAGCCACTTTAAGGATGAACCAGAAGTGGGACAACGATAGGATAACCTTCTACCCACCACACAGTTGATAATATTTAACATCAAACCCAAGCCAATACCCTAGTTTCTGCACTTTGATCCAGTCCTTCTTTGTGTTTTGTTGTGACTCATGATTTTGTCCTAAACCAAAACCTAATAATGCTATACAAAGTTTTCAACCAGTACATTGATTTTATGCAAAAAAATTCAGCATAACCAAAAGCTCCTTTATGAATTATCAGTGGTTTTGTTGTTTTCAATTTGCCATTTCCGATTCTTTTTTTTGCAAAGAAAACAAAAGGATTCATAAAATTTAGACCCTATGGATGGGTATCTATAAGTGTTTGGATTACAAACAGAAAGCAAACGGGTAGAGCAGATAAAAGCTGAACATGGAGCTGCCCTACCCCTTTTTTCATATAGCTCTTTTTACTAGTTTACGTGTAAAAGAAAAACAAAATGATGTTTTGTGGGGTCGACCTAAAGGCCGGCATGTGAGCCACGTCGACCGAACATTTGGTAAAAAATCATATCAACCCAACTCAGTTTTTAATCTCTGGTACGAAACACATAGCTGCTGGGGCCTGTACCGTACCAATATATTAAAAACCTCTTAGTTGGCTACATCTTTCAATCATATCCATTATACTTATACAACTAACCAAAATTTCTTCACAATCTCTAAAATAAATACCTTAATTATATAAGTTTATTTAGTATGAAATTTGGAGTCTGCTTTACTTTTTAAAAATTGGAATCGAGTATTCAGTCATTATAATTTACAAATATTGAATATATTATTGGATAGTTACTTTTAAAGTTAATGATTTAATAGTAAGGATTAATAATGGTATCCAATTGGATTAACTTTTTAATTTTTATAAAATATAGCATCAAATTTTAATGAATTAAAGTGCTGAAATTTATAATTAAACTAAAATTATTAAAACGGGAAATTCTTTAAATTATTTAAAAATTAAATTATGGTCATCATAATAGTTTCTATTTTTCATTTTTTTTAAGTGCAGTTAAACCTTGTAATTCACATTAATTGGCTAACATATCTTATCCCCGTTCATCTTCGGCGTAAGAGCACTCAATCAGTGAGCTATTACGCACTGATTGAGTGGCTGCTTCTAGGCAAACCTCTTGGCTGCCTCTCCATCTCTACCTCCTTTATCACTGAGCGATCATTTAAGGGCCTTAGCTGATGATTTGGGTTGTTTCCCTCTCGACGATGAAGCTTATCCCCCATCGTCTCACTGGCCCTAGATGTCTAGTCAACTGCTGCGCCTCAACGCATTTCAGAAAGAACCAGACGTGATTAGTGATTTTAATAAATACATCACTATAATTTAACTCATAACAAATTAAAGTATAGGATTGAATTTTTTATAAGGTGAGTGTTATTAGATTCCATCATATTTTTTTTGGATTTTTTTGAATAGTTTATGATAATTTAATTAGAATTTTCATTTTCTTATACTAATTTTAAATTTTAGGATTTAAATATTATTTGGTAAAATTTAAACTTATTTTCATAAATATTTATAAAAAATAGTTTTTTTAAGAAAGTGAAAAATTAAAAAAAAAACTCTTATATAATAATTTAAGTTATTTTCCCCTATTTCATCCTTTCTTAGACCCCACCCCTTTCTCCATTTATTTTTCACTGTTCTCATACATCTTCTTCCCTTCACTCATCATTCCCCATATATCTCTAAATCCATTTCTAGAGATTTTTCTCATTTTTTTTTTCTGAATACCATTAACTTTTTGACACGAAGAGAGCAAACTCTTTCATGGGAAATTACAAGTTTCGGTTATCAGACATGATACCCAATGTCTGGTTTTACAAGCTGAAAGACATGGCCAACAGCAACAGAACCAGAAACCATAGCAGCAACAGCAACAACAGGAAAAAACAAAACCCTGTATCACCCTCTTCGAAAACAAAGCAACCCCACCATTTTTATCCAAGAAAATCGTATTATTTCACAAGAGAACTTATCCCAGCTGATAATAGATTCTATGCTTCTCCTACAAAAACCAAATCCATTGATCCCCATATTTTCCCGGACCCACCTAGAAAATCTTCCAAACAACAACGATCTAAGAAACTAAACACCAAGCTTGTTGTTGCTTCATCTCTTTCACCTTCTTCTGACGACAGCTCTTTGAAACATGAATTCAGAGCTGATTGTATTCTCACAACTGAATCATTCGATAACATGGTTTCATGGTCCCATAATAAACTCCCTCCGATCATAACCAAGGCGGCTAAAGAACCAACCAAGTATCGGACAAGTTCAGTCTCCCTCAAGGTCGTCAAACAAGACAAGAAGAACATTAGAGTGAACTCTCCTGGTGTAAGGCTTAGAGTGAATTCTCCAAGAATCGCAAGCAGAAGGATTCAAGCAGCTCAAGGTCGGAAAAGTGTGTCGTCGAGTTCAAGCTCGAGTCTTTCCGGTAGCTGTGCGGTGGTGAAGTCATCGTGTGATCCACAAAGAGACTTTAGGGAATCGATGGTGGAAATGATTATGGAGAACAACATAAGGGCATCAAAGGACTTAGAAGATTTACTTGCTTGTTACCTTTCACTCAATTCTGATGAATACCATGATGTCATCATCAAGGTTTTTAAGCAAATCTGGTTTGATTTAAGTAATGTAAGGATGAAATAATTATACTTATGAAAAACATATAGAGTTTTTTTTTTTATGTGGGTTCTTTTTTTCTAACTTTCTTGTCATTTACTCTTTGTTTTTTCAAGTAAATACTGCTAGTTCTTAATGTGCAGCTGGTAACTAAACAGAATCCATTGATGGCAAAGCTTTGTTTATTTTAGTGCTTGAATAATGTAGCTTTTTCTAATTTGTCCTGTAATCCATATGTTTTACATCAAAATCTTGGCAAAGCTTTTTCTTTGTTTTGAAAATGGGGAAAAAAAAACATTAAATATAGGTTGAGAGCTCATTAATGTGCTACCTCCTGCACTTCATGCACTGGCTGAAGTTCTCTATGAGCAATTCCAATAATGACTATATTTATGTCCAAAATTTTCACTTTTTTAAAAAATAGAATAAATCAAAACAATTTAACAACAACAACTAAAGCTTTTAAACCCCAATTTAAGATCCAAAGGAAAGGCTCTTCAATATGTTGTATACCAAAGGAAAGGTAGAGCCTTTGCGCGGCTTGTCCCTAACCTTTGATGCTCATTAAATAAGGTTTAAAGTGTAAGGTTTGTGAATGTAAATTTTTATTTTTATCCCTTTAAAAATTTTGAAAGTAGAATTAATGTCTCCAAGATGATAAAATTTCAGTTAACCCCCTTTAAAAATTTTAAATTAATAAATTTATCTAATGATAAAATTACACTTTAATCCTTTAAAAAGATATTTATTGTTTTGCCGCTGATCAACTCCTTCCCACTAGATTCATGAGGCATCGATTAGTTGATAAAAAATATGCTTCTCCCAACGTTTTAAAAACTAGATTGATAGTTAAACCAATCAAATCCCGAGTTGATCATCAGTCCAATAATTAATTAAATAAAAATTCTATAATAAGTTGAAGCATCAATTTTTTATCCCAAATTTTGGTGTTTTTATCCATTCAATCCTTATATTTAAACTAATATACCAATTGGATTACAATTTAACCAATCTAACTGGTGGATGAAATGTGATTGGAATAAAGTTGATTTCCCGTCTCTCAAGTCATTGTGAGTTTTGCATAATGCCTAAAGAGAGCAAAAAGGACAGGGATGTCAGTTGAATGAGTAAATCAAGTACCAAACCAATTTGGGAATGATACGCAAAAAAGACATATCTTATATCTCTATTTGAATAATTACATTTAAAATTAGCAGTGTCGGAAGAAAAAAGAAAAATCTAACCCCAGATCCATTCCTTCAAAAAAAAAATTAAAATTAATGTTTGTCTTAATTATTATATCAAGTATTTGATTATATGGCACGTTTTCAAATACTATATGAATAATTATATTATGATGAATCATAATTATGTTTTTGATGATTGTGTAAGAGGGTGACTAAATCGTACGATTCCTGACAATTTCTTCCTTCAACTTCATAATTTGTAAAGCTATAAATATATAAAATCTCCTTCTCCAGGCAAAATCACCAGCTTTCTCATATCCAGAGACAATGGTACATTATTAAAATATATTATTACATAAAAGAGCTGTGAAAATTCAAATTTTAACTTTAATAGCCTGGAAATTCAAACTTCTATACCAAAGCTCAAAAGCTTTCGTTGTTGGAGGACGACATTGAGCTTTTCTTTTCTTTTTTTCTTTTAATCTCTACTATTTTTTAAAAAATAAAGTTACTTAGATCATTATAAAAGCCAAAAAATGTACAATATTTTCACACATAAAAAGGTAACATCGACCGACATTATTTGGAAGCATGATTAAAACCATCATGATAAAAGGTTAAACTGATTTTGACTAGTTAAATTGTGATTATTGTCTAATTATTATTATTAAAATAAATTGACGATAGAATGATCCAAAGTAATAAGAAAAACATTAATGTTATGCTCCATAGACTCTTTTATTTTGTCACTATCTTTATTTCTTGACACATAATTTCTTACTGTTATTATTATAAATTTAAGAAATAGGTTGAAACCCTAAACTTAATATTTTAAAAGTAACAGTCTGTCACCGTTGTTTTGTTTTCGGTTCTTTTTTTTTTCTCTTTTTAATAATCTTTTGAAAAGAAAGGTGGGATTGGAGATGCTGTTTCTTTCTGGGACAAAGGGATTGAAACTTTGGTTTACTTTTACCTACCCTACCAATGGCAAAAACTTATAATATTTTCCAATTATTAATCAAAAGTAAAATTCTCTCAAAACATTAACATAAGAGTAATGCGTTAATCATAAACATGATTCATCCAACCATTTTTCCCCGAAAAGAAATTGAGTGAAATTAAATGAATGGGCATGAATGTGTCAGCGAGCCGCAAGGAGATTTAGACAAAAAAAAACATAAATTAAAATTTAGATTTGATATTTTTAATCAAAATTTAGACTTGATATTCTTATTAAATATTAATATTATTATGAGATATATATGCATGAAAATGAGGAAAAGGATAAAAGAGCAGAGGAGACGAGTCGACCAACACTAGTCCGTAGATTCTGGTTGCTGCATCCCAACAAGATTCTTTCTTCTTCTTCTTTTTCACTTTATTTCTACATAAATTTAAACTACAGATAAATTGGCAAATTGAAAGGGTACCCTACAAAGTTTGAAGGTCCAAGGGTTCCCAATTAATTAATATAATTATATTCGTAAATAAGGGCCCAACCAACCCGTCTCCATGACTTTAAGTTTTGTAACGATTACTTCTGTTTTATGTTTTTCTTTTTACGTAGGGTTTTGGATGGAGTTAAAATAAGACATTAATTTCAGGGATTAGAGAAAGAATAATGAAATTTTTGGGGTCAAAATATAATTTTATATCCATGTTAATTTATGATTTGACAAAATTTAAAGGACCTCTATAACAAATTTACCCCTGTGGAGAAGGCTAAGTGGCAACTTTAGTTCTCAAGTTAACTAAATTCAAATCTGTGTTTTATTTGAATGAACTAGTTCTAGACGAGGACATATGTGATTATATTAGGGAAAAAATTAAAGGCATTTTTTTATTTTTTATTATTCAATATATTTATTTATAGGTAGTTTTGCATGTGGGTGAGGTAAGATTAGAGTGGACAGTTGAGAGTATGTCCAAGAACCACTTTGTTTTACTTGTTGTTTTTTGTTTATTTCCCAAAGATGAAGCCATTAGACCCACGTCTCCTTTTTAATGGACTTTTGTATATATCCATCTTTGGAATTTGCTTTCTTTACTCACCATTTGGACCCATTACTATCTTCACATTTTAAAATCTAACTAACCACAATTTGTATTTCTTTTTTGAAAAAACACTATTATTAATAGGAACCATGAATATTAATGTAAAGATATGATCTATAATTCAAACGATAAATAAATCACTACAAATTAATGTGCAAATGTCATGTTCGTAAAATAATTTTTAAAAAAATCAAACTTATAGTAACTACAACTCTGGAATAATTCAAAAACAAACCAGAGATGCATCAACTTAATCAAATCGTTGAAACTTGCATCCTAAGCTCACCATCATCAAATCAACTTGACTATAGACACCGATCAACCAAGAAAAAGCTGCGAAAACCCATTGTATCAATGATGCACAAAAGACCAAGTCTTAGATGACCTACGATCTATCATGACAAAGCCTTTCGAAAACAGTTTCTAATAGATCTGGTGACACTTTTATAGTGACAAATCTCACATATATGCTAGAACATGAATAAAAAGTACAAATAAAATCACATTTACTTTCAAAGAAAACAAAGTGGATGAAAAAACTATGAAAATATGGATAAAATAAAACCACAACAATGTGGACTGAAATTAAAAACAAAACAAAAATATAAAAAATAATGTTGAAGAAAACGTGACCAACCAACCCAAAAATCGACGACACCGTCGACAAACCAAAGATTTAGTTTAGAAAAATGGAACGACTAAGGTTTTTCTATCAAAAGATCAAAACAAGTTTTTGGTGACCCTTTTAAAGAGATTGAACAAGGTCGACACTTGATAATTATTTAATAATGCTTATAAAATTTTTAATTTCATATCTATACTATTATTTAAGCTCTTAATTAAGTTAGTATAACGAATCAACTAGGTGCTAACTTGATTAGAAATATTACAAAAATGTCATTTATATTTATAATAAATTATATTATTTGAAGGTGTTTTAGTATTTTTATTAAAAAAATATGCATACGAAGGAATTTGAATCCACAGCATTGATAAAATATTAAATTTACCATCCAATTAAAACTTTATTTTAATATAATATTTACATTTTAATTGTATATATATTTTTACAATCTAATAATGCACGTATTGTATATGTTATTATTAATTAATTTTAATCTCGTAAATGGCATGGATTAAATATAGACAAATTTATAAGGATATGTGAAAACATTATGATAGTGAAAATTTTGAGTATTTTGAGAAAGTAGACTTTTGTTACGGTCCTTTTTACGTTAAAAGATTCTGAAGATTGGACATTGTGAAACTTATAAATTTTTTAAAAGTGTGGGATTAGAAAGAGATTATAAATTATAAATTATTATGAGAAATGGATTTAGATGATGAAGTGCACGAGTGGGGGGACAGAAAACTCATGCGGGAATCTCAGATCATATAATAATATGATACTATTGGTACAGTCACCGCGCACGAGTGAGAGTTGGTATTTGCTGACTATCATCTCATATGATTTCATATAAACCATGTGATCATCATGTACCCCCCTCTCTGATGCCTCGCCTCACATTTTAATCAATATATTAATCCAATAAATTTATCGGGTTGGATTAAATTTGAATCAATTTATTTTACGACTTATGTATAGAGTTAGTTAATGATTGTTCTTTCCATTAATATCAACGCCAAGATTTGAATATATTTTCTTTTTCTGGAAATACAATTTATCTCGTTATTGTATTCAACATTTATTGATATGAAAAGTTGAATTAATACTGCTTATGCTAAATGTTATAATTCGAATCTCATTCGATTCATGAATACTTCTAATACTCCTGTATTATTACTTTTGCCAATGCATATCATTAAACTTCAATTCTTAAAACATATGTTTTTTTTTATTAACTCATTAATATATTTAATATTTAATTTAGCATTACCAACTAATCCAAACGTTGAGATACACCCAAACTAATCAAAATTGTAGATTGAAACTCAATTAAAATAATTGTGGCCGACTTGCACTCAATTTATGAGACTTGGATTACACATTACATTGCATTGCTTTGATACTTTCTCTGTTGGCTGGCCCCAAAAGATAAGGGGCCCAATTGACCCCGGTATTTCAAACCCTGTCTGTAGTTGCATGGATTGAGGCATAGGCATTGGGGGATCAACCCTTTTCTTCAGATTTTCCCACCACCATCACCTTGATTGAATATTTGGCCCTCTGTAGAGGCAAAAGTACACATTATATATGATTCATCTAACAAGGGATGAAGTAAACCCAATTGCTTGGACATCCTTATCCGCAGTTGTGGTTGTTGTCTTCTCCTTCAAGGACACAACATATATCATTCACTGACCACTGCAAGCTATCAAATCAATATCTACATCATCAAGATTATGTTGTATGTATCAAGTTTGAATTCAGCAAATTTTTTTATGAGACCCAAATTAAATTATAATTTTTACAATAGTAAAAATATAATTTTATTATTTTAATAATTTATATTTTTATAATTTTTAGACGATTAAAATCAAATGTTTATTATTTTTAGAGAGGGCCATTTATAATTTTATCTTTACTAATTTAAAATTTTAAAAACATAAAATAAAAAATTTCCATTTTATGGAGGATTGGGACCCTGCCAGTCCTTAGCTACGCCCCTGGTATGTATGTAATTTTGTGGGATTCAAAATAGTAACTATTAACTTAAGGTATAACTTTTTTTTGTTGGCGTACAAAACCATTAGGAAATTTTATTTTTAATATCGTGGATGAATTCGGATAATTTTTTGTGTTATATAGTATATGCCACGAATAAATTGTGTTACTAGGATTTTTTTATTATTTTTTTAGTTGTGTCCTGCACAAATATATATGAGATTATGAATATTAAAAAAATTGATGTTAGATAAATATCCATATTCGATGCTTATATACTCAAATTCAAGTAACAAAGGAGCCGACTTAAATGAATATATTTGTAAATATTGGATAAATGATGAATATCTAACTAAACTGATCAACAACCACACCAATAAATCATTATGAAAACAAGAAAAAAAAATAAAATATGAGATGTAGGTTGCCACATATATTACACTGAAATAATTTACTTACTTATTAATAGTTAGCTTCCTTTCAGCTTTAAGGATTGAATGAAAGTTTTCTTAGTAACCATAAATTTTTTTATCTTGAGTGTTTTCTAAAGAGATCAATAATTAATCACGAAATGTGTCCATTTTTATGAGTAAAAAATCAAACCACGACCACATAATTAAAAAATAAAGTAAGCAATCGCCACACCATATTTAATGGTTAATACTTAATTCAAATTAGTTGGAGTGAGTTTGACCAAAGTGATTACTACAATGGATGTCACAAAAAAGCACCCCCATCAATTTGCCTTATCATTACATTCGCTTCCTAAAACGCATCAATATCGATACACACTAAGATTAGAACAAAAATAATAGGTCCATTAATACAATACTAACTAACTTAGTTTTATCAATAAACTTCATCTACAATGAAAATTAAAGGCTTAATTATTGACTTCGGTCAATCGGTATGATAAGTTAGTTGACAATTTTTTTTTTAAAGTTACATTTGGGCTAATTTTTATGTTTTGGGTTTGAAATTTTGGGCTAATGAGTAAATTTTGAGTTTGGGTAATAATGGATATATAATTTGGATTTGTATTAAAGATAATATATTTATATTGGACCTATTTTTTTTAAAATGTATTAACCTTATTAGGATTATATAAAATTTAGCTAATTTAATTTTAAAATTTAAAATCAGTTAATTCAATTTTAAAATTTAAAATTTAAAATTGATTGATTTAACATATTTTTCAATATTCTCTTGATCTATTGGTAAGAGTATTTATATTATGGTATGATAGTTTGAGTTTGATCCTTAACAATCTCATCCCTAACTCCAGTTATAAAATAAACATATTTTAAATGATTTCTCTAACTAACTCAAACTAACATAGGCAGCACTAAGGGATTGTTAGGGGTCGAGCCTTCCCTAAAATGGGGAATTTAACTTTTGGCCTTTTTTTATTTTATAAAATTTTTAATATATGGTAAAATTACACTCTAATCTCTAAAATGTTAAATTGTTTATTTAGTTATTTAAAAATTACAAAAATATAAATTATATATTAAAATAATAAATTCATTTTTTAACTCTTGCAAAAAATATAATTTAATTTTAATCTTAAAAATGTTCTAATTTTATCATACAAAACCGAAAATCGAATTAACAGAATCGATTTGAATAAATTATCTCTAATCGATCTATTATTTCGATTTTAACCGTTACTCACCCATAAACAGTGGTGCACCATTAATTATTGTGGCCTCCCCACAATTGTACAAGTTGGTAGTGTGATCTCAGGCAAGTATATATCCACACCTTGTAACCATATCCAATCGAAATTTGAACGTCAACATACTAGAGGGTTTATGGGTCTGATTTTTCTTTTTTAATTTGTAGCTGGTTTCACCATTAAAAAATATTGAGAAAATATTTTGATTAATAATTATTATTAAACCGTGACTCGTACGGCATAGGCCTACATTATAAAAAAAAATGAACATGTACGTAGGTTATATGAATTTAAACACAATGAAACAAAGGAGAAGAAATCCCAACGACCAAGTAAAGTGGTGGAGGGGAGGGAGGGGGGGTAATCATGTGAAGACCATTTAACCTAACATATTATCACCCTGTTTTAGATTTAATAATTAGATTAATTTAATTTTTTAAGTCAGTAGTTTTTATTATCTTCAAATAGCGTGATCGAAAAGAAATTCCATTCTCCAAATTAAAATTAATGTGTTAACCTCGTAAGTGTCAAAAGATCTAATCATGTCGTCTACAAAAAGTGTATCATTTTCTCATTTGCATACAAGGTTTCTCATATATCAAATGTTGGAGATAAGATCAGATAAATTAAATTAAAAATAATTAAAGTTTAAGAATTAGCCGATGAGGACAGCATTGCCCTAGTTTCGTAAGACAAGGAACACAAAGAATAAAGAAATAGCAAGCAGGCAGGCAACGATGGAGGGTTGGGAGGAACAGCATAGTTATTGAGTTATTAGCCTGAGAGCATATGCTGAAAAACTGGTTGGTCCGATATGGAATCTTTCGTACAACATGAGGGACGCCTCTAAGCTTTGAACTGAAATTATATGTAAACATGGGGACGAGGGGGGACTGTTGCAGGGTTTTTTGAAAATGGCACGCCTGTTTGCCTAAAGTTAGGCCATCTTCCATTCCTTTTTCTTTATTTTTTTTTATATATATAAATCAAAACAGCCCCATCGTCTATGTACTTGATAGGGAAAAACAAATATATAAAAATAATGGGTTAATTACACTAATCATCATTGAACTATAGTTCAAAAATTCATTCTAATTCAATCCTCAGAAAGTTGGCATCTTTTTGTTAGTCTAGCTGTTAGCTCAAATTTAATGTGGAGCATATCAAATTTTAAATACATGTCTATATGTTACTTAGATACCTTGAATCTCTCGACGTGTAAAGAAATAAGGATTGGTGTGCAGAGACAAGTAGCAACATAGATTTGACTTTTTTATTTCCTTCTTTATAAAATATAACTCTCATAAATTTTATGATGTTATTTTAGCACATCACGTCTAAGCTATTCATGTATGTAAGAGGTATAAATGTGTGTAAATTTTGGTTCATGTATTTTAAATATGTTCTTTATCAAATTTAAGTTGACATTTAACTTTACGTGGATAGATATAACTTAATAGAAAGACTTGATTGATATAATAATCATACCGAAAAATTTCTTTTACCTTCGTTGTATGATTCATAAAAATTAATCTTTTTAATATTCATAATTACCCTTTTTAATAATGTTACCTCTAGATACTCAACATTTATTAATTAAAACTGAAAAAAACTAAGATATCAACACAAATTGCTTGTTCAAAAACTCTCCAGCTTTATATAATCGGGTGATAAAATATTTAGACTCCCCCTATCAAAATTAAATGCAGGGGTAGCAAATGAAATAAAGTAGGGGGAAAGGTTCATGAATGATAATCATTGTCTCAAGTTCATTGGAATATGCGATGCTTGATGCCGAAAGGTGTCAAGAATTTTATTGGAGGGGAAAAAGAGAAACAAACATTGAAAAACAGTAAGGGGGATTGGGAGTATGGGCAATGAAAATGGCTTTGTTTTATTATGTTTGTATCATAAATTATAACCGCCGTTAGCTTTCTTTGTGGTTTTGATCACTTCTTATTGGTTAATTTGGGAAAGCAATCAACATATAGTAAACCTAAAGCCGTCTCTTTCAAGTTTGAAGACCATCCAACAATGTTTTATGTTTTTTCTGATTTAAGCTTTGGAAGTTAGGAGAGAGTGTAGGGGAAAGGGGAACATGGGCATTATCACCCATCATTCTGTTTGTTAAACCCACAAATAATTGAAGCTTGGAACATCCAATCAAATCACAAAACATACCACATTAACACTTTTTTTTAATACAAATTACTTTTATGCATTCAGCAAATGAACTCTTAAATTAATAGTAAAGTTGAGGTTTTAATAATTTAAATATTTCAAGTTCAAATTGCATTTTGTATAAATTATATATGAATTGGTCTAAATTCTAATTTTCTATGTTAAATTGGGAGTAATATGCTTTATAAATACAAGTAGTGTTCAACTTTTACAATTAAAAAGTTGAGAAGAAATGTGATCCTTAGGGGATTTTTATGTGAGAATGGTTTCTAGCTTTATCTGTGCAACAGTAACATCATGTTGTAAGGATGATTTGTCGCTTTTTATTCATGCAAAAGTTACGAGCTTATTGAAATATTTGATTGTTTTAAGATCATGGACGTAGGCAAGAGAAGTCAAAGCAAGCTAAATATTGTCTTTTTATTAGTATGGTTAAAGTTTATTTCATGTTATTTATGCTCCTAACCACAAAATTTTCATAATTGGTATCAGAGCTTTTGGTTCAAGGAAAAAGTTGGTATCAAGAGTAATGGAAGAGTGAACCCATTAAAGTTATCACATTATATGTATCATGCAAAATTTTTTTGTGCAACAAAGACTTGGTGTTGCTTTGTGTGAAATGAAACTTAACAGGATTAAAGAAAGTGAGTAAAAAATTATGGAAAGGAAAAGTGCAAGCACAATTAGATCATTGGTAAGATTGTTGTTGATTAACAAAAATATCATCAAGCCAAGTTATGTAACTATTGTTCTACGAAATTATCATATGGCACATATATGAATCGTGCTAATAAGAACGAGCATCGCACTAGCTACGAAAATGTATAAAAAAGGAACACTTCTCATGATAAAAGTAGATAACGAGAAAGGTTTTGAGGGAGAGAATGTGGTTTGAGACTTATCATGATGCGATCATGAGTCAATGTTTGGTTTCTAAGGGATTTATTATGTAATAGATGATATGTTGCAAGGCAGTGTCAATTGCAGGTAGAGAATTTCAATTTTGATATTCAATTCACTGAAAATTTGATATAGAAGAAAAGTGATGTTGTTGATGATGCCAACTACAAGTGGATATCTCAAACAATCTAATGGTGTTGCAATGAATTTCTTGGATCTAGGTGTGTATTGATGATGTTGATGATTAAAGGCCAATATTAGGATGAAATTTGGGCCAAGGTGGGGATTTTTAGATATTGATCAAAATGTTAGTTGTCAAATATTAAATTAAGATTTTAGTGTAATTCTATTGGGTGGAGATTACTTTACTGTTAAGATTACTTAAAGAAGTAAATATTCTTAATAGGTAGGAAATCTTGTAGAATAAGATTAAGTCTTGTAGAATAAGATTTCTTAATGAATAAGATTTATTGGTGATCAAAGTAATAGTCCCTGTAAATTGAAAGTAGGATTTAACTTTTGAAATTAAGAAGTTAAGAAGAAATGTATCTATAGGGCATTTTTATGTAAAGATGGCTTGTATCTTACACGTCATTGTGAAGATAGTAGGCCAAATCAAATCATAATGTTATTGATTTTTCAATTATCTCGGAAGAAACTCTCATGTGCCTTACCATATCTCAGCTTATTAGAAGTAAGAATAAGTATGGAGGAAGAATAAGAGCTTACCCGCTAAAAATGCTAAAAAGTTAGTTTGTCATTATTGTGGTAAGATTCGCCATATTAGACCTCACTGTTATAAGCTTCTTAATGATCTGAGGAGAGAGAAAAATACAAATATTTCATACGCTTTTCTCACAAGACAAACAATTAGCAAATCTTACAAGAAAGACTGGGTGAGAAGAGTTCAATTTCAAGTTAGTTATAAAGATTAATGAAAAATTGATTCTCAAGTTAAACATGAAGCTAGGCTTGTAGATTAGATTAAAGATACATGGATTATTCTATATACTTCATCGAAGCCTTGTATGAATAAATA
The DNA here is from genome assembly GCF_007990345.1 of Gossypium hirsutum. Lineage (NCBI taxonomy): Eukaryota > Viridiplantae > Streptophyta > Magnoliopsida > Malvales > Malvaceae > Gossypium > Gossypium hirsutum. Next base: position 51,425,548 of record NC_053445.1, read on the forward strand.
AGTGCACAGATTTGTGAAGGTCGTAAAGGTGGAAAAGTTTGTACTTGTTTCACTAGTTACAATGTTTGTTGATGATTCACTAGTTACAATGCTTGTTGATATTTGACTTATTTGATTTCATATTCAGTCCCTGATATGATATTGGTTAGGAACTAGCCTGATGTTTGTTGTTCTCTTTGATGGAGTAGTTTTGGTGAACTTCTTTTAGCATTATGACAGAGTAGAAGTTTTGATATGATGAAGTAGATGTAAAGTTTGTTATTGAATTAGATGTTACCATATCAAAAGCCACATAGAATATGCATACTACATTGAAGGCCAAAACCCTTTCGTATATTAAGGTTGAGCTTGCACCAATTTCACTTTGAATAAAAGGAAAGGTTTGGTTGTTCGTTTCATCTCTAGTTTCTTCAATTCATCTTTGGATTATTGTTAGAATGAGGGAGAAAAGAGCATTTGGATTCAATTAGAGGAATTTTGCTTCTGAAAACTATTACTCAATAGGATTATTGTTGTTTCTTTTTGTTGGCGCTTTTAACGTTAGATATTTCAAATATTTACTACATTTTCTTGCTTGTATAATATTGTTGAGTTGATGCATATGTTGTTGTTAATGTATCTTTGTTGCATATTTTTTTGTCTCGAGGTTTTGTATTAAATGCTAAAAGAGGAGATTGTTGGTGCACAACTTGTAATGTACCACACCTAAAGGCAAATTGTGTCGTATAAGATTGTCACTTTTGACTGAGTATATATATATTTATTTTATTCAAGATAAATTAGTAGCAAAATTTATTGGTAATGTTCAAATCAAATAAGCATATATTTGAGAATATTAAAGGTGATGATATTTTAGCGGTGCCGATTGGTACTACTTCACGATTATGACGATCAGTGATAATATGTAGAGCTTTATTATTCACCTTTGATAATATGTTCAGCCCAAGGTTCTAATAAAGTAATGGTGATAGGTACTACTAGATAATATTAGAGCCAAATTGTATTAAATTAAAGTTTAGGAATTATATTCCAAATTAAGTGTAATGGATGGAAAAAAAACTATAATAATATGAGTACGGAAAAAAATCTATAATATGAACTTTTTAAAACTTAGGTAAATATGTATCGAATAATAAAGTGATGAGTGATATTGTTGATCAAATTTTAAGGTGTTACTGTAACATCCCTTACCCGAGACCGTTTCTGGAGTTGAGCACGAGGCATTACTTAGCTTATCTTACCAGTTCGGAGCATAAAAACTAGATTTGAAAATTTATTTCATTATTCGCAGCAAATCTGTCTAATCGCGCAGCAGTTACTAAATTAATTATAACTTGAGCTAAAGAACTCGAAATTTAATCCCGTAAATTTTCCCTGAAACTAGACTCATATATCTACTCACCATAAAATTTTTAGAATTTTTGGTTCAGCAAATTAGTACAGTTTATTAGTTAAAGTCTCCCTTGTGTCACCACCAGACTGCCCTGACCTCTAGTCACTAAAAATAAGTTTTCTCGCTATAGGATTTTCATATGAAGTTCTTACTTGTTTCTATAGAAAATAGACTCATTAAGGAATCTAAGCATGTAAATTTCAACTCATAACCATTTTTTTACAATTTGTAATTATTTTCTAAACTCAGAATAGGGGACTCCAAAAACAGTTCTGACCCTATCTTACTAAAATTCACATATCTTAAAATATAAATTTCTTTTTTCTACACCGTTATTTTTCCATGAAAATAGACTCAACAAGCTTTAATTCCATATATCATTCACCCTCTAATTCATTTTATACTATCTTGGGTGATTTTTCAAATTCACGTCACTGTGCTGCCTGAATTCTGTTTCTTTGCAAAATTTTATCCTTTCATGATTTTCATGCATAATTTATCACCTAATCTTTCATAATAACAAACACCTTCATCCTTAATCATTTTAATAACCATACATCATCAACTACTTACACATCACTCATTGTTCATATTATACCAAAAGTAGCTAAGTTTCTATACATGCCATACACAAAACAAAACGTCTAATTATACCGAGTTATTTCTTTGATAGTGTGATCGGCCTCCGACGTTTCCTTCGATCCCCAAGTGGCTAGATAAGTACTATAAGAAGAAGAAAATAAAGAGATTAAGCACTAGGCTTAGTAAGCTTACAAGCAAATAAATCACAACATTCAACATAATGGATAATTATGCATAATATCATCTAACATCATAAATTTCTTTACTTCTCAATTTCTATCTTCTTCTTTATTCCCTTACCTTTTTTTTTTACCTGACCTTTCCGTTTTCATAAATATAATCTACTTTTCCTTTGCTGTTAATTCACTGTAATTTAACTCGTATTCTGACCCGTTGAACCACTCGGAATACTAAGGATACTAGGGTCATTCTTGTCTATCAATACCCTGCCAATGCCATGTCTTTGACATGGACTTACATGAATTATTCCTGTCTCCAATGCCTTATATAATATGGACTTACATGGCTCAATCCTGTCTCCAAAGCCATATTTCTAATATGGACTTACATGGCTCATTTCTGTTCTGTCCTGTCAACCCTAATATCCTAACATTCCTAGGATTCAACCGGAGCTTTCTAACACTTTTCCTCTGTCACTTCACCTTAAATTCGACTTTAAATATTTTCATAACATAAATATATAAATGCTGGAAATTGACAATAATAATGTAAAATAAAAGAATATTGCATTTATTTACTGTAAACTTACCTTGATACAAAATGTGACTAAACTTTACAATTTAGTCCTTTACTTTTTCTTTTCCCCGATCTACTCCCGAATTTCGTTCTTCTTGATCTATAATAGCAAATTTAACTTATTTAATATTCAAATTTATTAAAATAGCCCTCGACTCTAACTTTTTTAAAATTACAATTTTGCCCCTAAACTTTTACATAATTACATTTTTACCCCAAGGCTCGGAAATTAAACTTCATCTCTTATTCTTATGTTTTATAACATTCTGAACATTTTTTTTTCCTTCTATGGCAACATCAAATTCTAATTTAATCCCTTATCAATACTAATTTTATTTTTGCATTCTAACTCTATATTCTCTCTTAATTCTTACTATAAACTCAGTTTAATTCTTCAATTTCCCCATAAATCCCTAATTTCGGGATTCTTTCAATTTAATCCCTATCAATTCAAAACTTATATTTTATTTTACAAATCAATCTTTTACTAACTTCTAACTTAAAATTCAATCATTTTAACCTCTAGTTCATCAATTAATTCAACATAACTCATGTCTAACAATCTACTAACTTTCAAAATATCAACATAAATCAAGTAGTACTTATCTCTAGAATTCCAAAAACTCAAAAATTATAAGAAAAAGACTTAATTTGACTTACCAATTGAGCTTGGAACCTTAAAACCTTAAATTTCCCTTTTTCTTTTTCTTTCTTTCTTTCTTTCTTTCCTTCCTTCTCTGCCCGTTTTGCTCTCTGTTTCTTTCTCTGTTTCGTCTCTTCTATTCTGTTTCTTTTCTTTCTTTTTTTCTATTCTTTCTTTTGTTTTATGTATATATATAATATAATATAATATATTAATGATAATATAATATAAAAACATAATCATTACTATAATATAATATTTTTTAACACATAAAAATCTCAGATTTTTATACTTATGCCGCCTCAACTTTGGAAAAAGGCATAATTGCCTATTTGGTCCTTTTAACTTTTCTTTAATCTATAATTAAACTTTTATCCCTATTGCAATTTAATCCTTTTTCATAATTAACTATCGAAACATTAAAATTTCTTAACGAAACTTTAATATTATCCTATTGACACTCCGTAAATATTTATAAAAATATTTACGGCTCAGTTTATAATATCGAGGTCTCGATACCTCGTTTTCGACCCAATTTACCTAATAATTTCTTTTAAATCACAAAATTCACTAATTCAAAAATATTTCTAACTTCTTCATCGAATTTAGTGATCTCAAATCACTGTTCTGACACTACTGAAAATTGGGCTGTTACAACTCTCCCCCCTTAAAAAAAATTTCGTCCTCGAAATTTCTCACCTGATACAAGCTATTAAGTCAAATCTTTCTTCACCCCTTTCAATCGAAGTCCATAAAAATTAATCATAACTCATATCACTTCCGAACTCATACCAAAACTCATTTTAGAAATTGATACTATGCCTGAACTTAACTGAGCAGCTCTGATGTTTTCTTGCCATCACTTTTTCACTAGTAGTATGACTACCAAGAAATGTCCAGTAATTGTCTGTCGAAACATAACTGAGAAACCCGAATTATCTTATTTAATACCTTTGAACGAAGATCTTGGAAACCCATCCAGCGATAAGAAAACAGATAATTTAAACCCATTGTGGAGACCCAAGATGTACTGATTCCATCACTGATTCTAACTCAATTAACTTTTCAATGAATAACCCACTCTGATTAAAACAACTGAGTCGATTTTATCTATCAGATAATAACATTTCAGAATAATCCAATCTTCTTGTTGTCAAAACAATCCAGATATACCATATATCATAATCCTCTCGGAACACCAATCGAAAATTTCCACAAATAGCATTTAACTCAAACGAATTTTGATATTCCATTATTGACTTGTTGACATAATTTCAGAATTACCTGAGAAGTGAAAACCAAAATACAAGTTTGAGCTCAATCTTCCTCCATCTACACTTTTGCCGATGTCAACCCCTTTCACGAAAACTAGAAAGGAATTATATATAATAAAAATATTTCAATCATTAACATCGAAGCTTTAAACTATACCGAAGCCACAACCATCAGATAGATTAAAAACCATAATGCCATAATAGAACTGACGTTCCAACCATATAGATAGAACAATACTTCAACATCAATAATGCACTCCATGTAGTCTAACTATCTCTGAAATGTATACCTCGGCCAACTTGTCAAGTGAATAATCCATACGGATTGGGATAAAATGAGCCGACTTAGTTAGCTTATCAATCACAACCCATACTGCATCTTTCTTTTTCAGTGTTAACGGCAATCCTGTCACAAAATCCATAGTAACTCTGTCCCATTTCCATTCCGGAACTAGCACAGGTTGCAATAATCCTGAGCGTACCTGATGTTCGGCCTTTACCTATTGACAAATCAAGCATCTAGAAACAAACTCTGAAATATCTCTTTTCATTCCTACCCACCAATACAATTTCTTCAAATCATTATACATTTTTGTACTGCCTGGATGAATAGATAAAGAACTGTTATGTGCTTCCTGTAAAATCTTTCGAATAAGCTCATCATTCTTTGGTACACAAATTCTGTCTCTAAACATCAAACAACCATCAGAACCAATCCAGAAATCTGATTCTATGCCTGACTCACATTGAACTCTTTTAGCTTGTAACTCATTATCATCTTTCTGAGCTTCACAAATCTCTTCAAGAAATACCGGTTTAGCTCTAAATTCAGCTAAAATAGAACTATCATCTAACATGGCTAAATTGGTATTCAAAGCTTGCAATGTAAATAAAAGTTTCCTGCTTAAAGCGTCAGCAACTACATTTGCCTTACCTGGGTGATAATCAACCACTAACTCATAATCTTTAAGCAATTCTAACCATCTTCTTTGCCTCAAATTCAAGTCTTTTTGAGTCATCAAGTATTTCAAGCTTTTATGATCGGTAAATATCCGGCACCTTTCACCATACCAAGAATCACATCAAACTCATCAAATGGCAATAGCATGAGATCGGCCGGAAAACAGTAGCCTCTAATCATTAAAGGACAATTTCTACATACTTTATCTACTAATACATGCTTGCCTAATGGATTCGATACTTTAATCACAAATTTTGTAGATTCTATAGGCATACTTATACTAGGCATCAATTTCATACAAACATAAGAATGAGTCGAACCCGGATCAATCAGAGCAATGACATTAATATCATGTAGAGAAAATGTACCCGTAATCACATCGGGGGAGGATGCCTCTTCGCGTGCACGAATAGCATAAGTCCTTGCAGGGGCTCTAACATCTGGTCTCACAATTGAATCTCCAGAGGTACCTCTGTTACTTGCTCCTACTCCTAGTTGCCTCGGTGATCTGCCTCTAGTAGGAGCATTTCCGAATCTAGCACTCTGTGTTACCTCTCGGCTAGCCACTTCTGGACATTCTCGTACAAAATGATCTGGAGCACCACATTTATAGCAAACATTTTCGCCTGCCCGACAAGGACCATAATGAAGTCTACCACACCGTAGACACCCTGATCTACCCTGTCTGACATTACCTACACTCGTAGTCGATGTGGTCTGAGCCTTCGGATCCTTAAATTTGCTACCTCTATTCTGACTAGATTGCCCTGCCGAAAAGCTAAATCTGGTAGAAAACTCTTTGGGCCTCTTGGATGTAGCCTGAAATGATCTGCTCATCTGTCTCTTCTTTGTATCTTGTGTCTCTGTCTCAACTTTGCCTTTTCTTTTTAATAGCTCCTCTGCCTTACAGGCTCTCTCAACTAAAATAACGAACTCTTTTATTTCTAGGACACCCACTGACAGTCGGATATCATCATTTAACCCATCCTCAAACCTTTTACACATGATAGCCTCTGTGGACACACATTCTTGAGCATATTTACTGAGCCTGACAAATTCACGCTCATAATCGGTCACCGTCATATTGCCTTGTTTCAATTCCAGGAATTCCTTTCTTTTCTGGTCAATAAACCTCTGACTGATGTACTTTTTACGAAATTCTTCCTGAAAGAAATCCCAAGTGACCCTCTCTTTCGGTACAACTGATACAAGTGTCTTCCACCAGTAGTAGGCTGAGTCTCTAAGAAGTGATACTACACATTTCGTACACTCCTCGGGTGTACAAGATAATTCGTCAAAGACTCTGATAGTATTCTCTAACCAAAATTCTGCTCTTTCTGCATCATCATCTTTTGTTGCTCGGAACTCTTCTGCCCCTTGTTTCCTGATTCTATCAACTGGTGGCTTTTCTCTTACCACTGTACCTGTGACTGGGGAAGCTTGAGCTACATGGGTAGCCTGAGAATCATGAGGGGCTGGAGGTCTAACTGCCGGATTCGTACGAACGAACTCGGCAAACAAATCATTCAAAGCTCGGAAGAGAGCTTCTCGAGTCACTCCTCCCTGATCAACTATTACTGGCCTATTCTCAGATGGCGCTGCCTCTTCTGTGGAAGCAGGCGCATTACTTTCTACATCATCATCACCAGCTCGCCCGGGATCCATTACTATAAAATAAAATGTTTATTAAAAAAAATTGTCAGGAGTCGTCACACTATCAAAATACAAGTATGGCATGTATAGCTAGACTTTTTCTCACACTAACTGTTCCGAGAACCGACTAAACCTGCTCTGATACCATAAAATGTAACATCCCTTACCCGAGACCGTTTCTGGAGTCGAGCACGAGGCATTACTTAGCTTATCTTACCAGTTCGGAGCATAAAAACTAGATTTGAAAATTTATTTCATTATTCGCAGCAAATCTGTCTAATCGCGCAGCAGTTACTAAATTAATTATAACTTGAGCTAAAGAACTCGAAATTTAATCCCGTAAATTTTCCCTGAAACTAGACTCATATATCTACTCACCATAAAATTTTTAGAATTTTTGGTTCAGCAAATTAGTACAGTTTATTAGTTAAAGTCTCCCCTGTGTCACCACCAGACTGCCCTGACCTCTAGTCACTAAAAATAAGTTTTCTCGCAATAGGATTTTCATATGAAGTTCTTACTTGTTTCTATAGAAAATAGACTCATTAAGGAATCTAAGCATGTAAATTTCAACTCATAACCATTTTTGTACAATTTGTAATTATTTTCTAAACTCAGAATAGGAGACTCCAAAAACAGTTCTGACCCTATCTTACTAAAATTCACATATCTTAAAATATAAATTTCTTTTTTCTACACCGTTATTTTTCCATGAAAATAGACTCAACAAGCTTTAATTCCATATATCATTCACCCTCTAATTCATTTTATACTATCTTGGGTGATTTTTCAAATTCACGTCACTGTGCTGCCTGAATTCTGTTTCTTTGCAAAATTTTATCCTTTCATGATTTCCATGCATAATTTATCACCTAATCTTTCATAATAACAAACACCTTCATCCTTAATCATTTTAATAACCATACATCATCAACTACTTACACATCACTCATTGTTCATATTATACCAAAAGTAGCTAAGTTTCTATACATGCCATACACAAAACAAAACGTCTAATTATACCGAGTTATTTCTTTGATAGTGTGATCGGCCTCCGACGTTTCCTTCGATCCCCAAGTGGCTAGATAAGTACTATAAGAAGAAGAAAATAAAGAGATTAAGCACTAGGCTTAGTAAGCTTACAAGCAAATAAATCACAACATTCAACATAATGGATAATTATGCATAATATCATCTAACATCATAAATTTCTTTACTTCTCAATTTCTATCTTCTTCTTTATTCCCTTACCTTTTTTTTTACCTGACCTTTCCGTTTTCATAAATATAATCTACTTTTCCTTTGCTGTTAATTCACTGTAATTTAACTCGTATTCTGACCCGTTGAACCACTCGGAATACTAAGGATACTAGGGTCATTCTTGTCTATCAATACCCTGCCAATGCCATGTCTTTGACATGGACTTACATGAATTATTCCTGTCTCCAATGCCATATATAATATGGACTTACATGGCTCAATCCTGTCTCCAAAGCCATATTTCTAATATGGACTTACATGGCTCATTTCTGTTCTGTCCTGTCAACCCTAATATCCTAACATTCCTAGGATTCAACCGGGGCTTTCTAACACTTTTCCTCTGTCACTTCACCTTAAATTCGACTTTAAATATTTTCATAACATAAATATATAAATGCTGGAAATTGACAATAATAATGTAAAATAAAAGAATATTGCATTTATTTACTGTAAACTTACCTTGATACAAAATGTGACTAAACTTTACAATTTAGTCCTTTACTTTTTCTTTTCCCCGATCTACTCCCGAATTTCGTTCTTCTTGATCTATAATAGCAAATTTAACTTATTTAATATTCAAATTTATTAAAATAGCCCTCGACTCTAACTTTTTGAATTTACATAATTACATTTTTACCCCAAGGCTCGGAAATTAAACTTCATCTCTTATTCTTATGTTTTATAACATTCTGAACATTTTTTTTCCTTCTATGGCAACATCAAATTCTAATTTAATCCCTTATCGATACTAATTTTATTTTTGCATTCTAACTCTATATTCTCTCTTAATTCTTACTATAAACTCAGTTTAATTCTTCAATTTCTCCATAAATCCCTAATTTCGGGATTCTTTCAATTTAATCCCTATCAATTCAAAACTTATATTTTATTTTACAAATCAATCTTTTACTAACTTCTAACTTAAAATTCAATCATTTTAACCTCTAGTTCATCAATTAATTCAACATAACTCATGTCTAACAATCTACTAACTTTCAAAATATCAACATAAATCAAGTAGTATTTATCTCTAGGATTCCAAAAACTCAAAAATTATAAGAAAAAGACTTAATTTGACTTACCAATTGAGCTTGGAACCTTAAAACCTTAAATTTCCCTTTTTCTTTTTCTTTCTTTCTTTCTTTCTTTCCTTCCTTCTCTGCCCGTTTTGCTCTCTGTTTCTTTCTCTGTTTCGTCTCTTCTATTCTGTTTCTTTTCTTTCTTTTTTCTATTCTTTCTTTTGTTTTATGTATATATATAATATAATATAATATATTAATGATAATATAATATAAAAACATAATCATTACTATAATATAATATTTTTTTAACACATAAAAATCTCAGATTTTTATACTTATGCCGCCTCAACTTTGGAAAAAGGCATAATTGCCTATTTGGTCCTTTTAACTTTTCTTTAATCTATAATTAAACTTTTATCCCTATTGCAATTTAATCCTTTTTCATAATTAACTATCGAAACATTAAAATTTCTTAACGAAACTTTAATATTGTCCTATTGACACTCCGTAAATATTTATAAAAATATTTACGGCTCAGTTTATAATATCGAGGTCTCGATACCTCGTTTTCGACCCAATTTACCTAATAATTTATTTTAAATCACAAAATTCACTAATTCAAAAATATTTCTAACTTCTTCATCGAATTTAGTGATCTCAAATCACTGTTCTGACACTACTGAAAATTGGGCTGTTACAGTTACGTACCAAATATTCACTTTTATTTGGTTTAGATCATTGAAAATGAATCTAATTATTATTAAAATTAAACTAACGACAATGAAAACTTTCAAATTACTTGATTATACTTCACCCAATACATATATTTCATTTAATTGTTCAAGCTAAGTTGTCCAATTTTCTCCACTACTTATATTAATTATTTTTGCACTAATAAACTTATAAGGTTGATTAAGGTTTTAGATACATTATTATCTTAATTACTAATTAATTTGTTTATCTACATATTTATTTAGTATAGATTTTAACTCTAAGTTTCGCTTTCAAAACAAATCAAAGTTATTTGATTAATACAATTTATTAACCAAACAATCATATTAAATAAACACACAACTAGATCCATAATTATTTCAAGAAAACATCACAAATAGCAATTTGAGTTATTATCATCGCACTCCATCGAACAATCAATTTCTGGTGGAGCAATTTTCTTTACGGGCAACCGCATACTCCACCCACTGATTTTGATGTGATGAAATGAAAGCCTACATTTCACCATTTCTTGCTCTAATTCCTCTATTCTTTATTTCGAAGATTTGCAAATAAGTTCAAAGTAACATTAAAAAATAGCAACCAAAAAAAAAACAAAAAACAAATGAAATTTAATTAAAACTAAAATTTATTCCTAAAACCATATGAAGAGGCATATAATCTTTATATAGAAGACTATGGGACGTGGTCCTAGATGTTAAAGCTAGCCAGCTACCATCCTGTGTGGAAAGAAGTCAAGTATTAAAGAAAGTGATTGCGAAATTACTTAATATTTAATTGTTAGATCGATCACCAATGGCATGAGTCTATTTAAAATATTCTTTCAACATTAATCTCTAGCTCTATTCTCAAATCCAATTATGCATGATTTGACAGCTGATATGTAACTTGTTTTTATGTTCTTAATATACTTTGTGCATATTAAAAATTTATTGTTGATGAATAATTTCCTCATAGAATGTTTGGTTAATTAATTATTGTTTTCCTTGTTAACATCTTATTCCCTTCTTTCCTATATAGGCAAAACTGTACGTGAGTGTGATCAAAATAACATGCATCAAATTGGCACATAATCGAGTCCCCCACTTGACCAACTTTATGCTTTTATTTTTGAGATTATAGTTGATTTTATTCTAATTTTTCATCTAATTATAATAAAATAATTATTTTTTTGAGCAAAGAGAGGAGAATATCAAAACAAGTCCTACACATATATTCCCAACTTATCATTACTTTAATCAATAATCCTTTTTCATTATAAGTAGGTCATTAAAGGGCTAATGAAATCTTAGGAGTGTTGAAAGAAGTTGAATTGAGTTTTATTAGGCATAAATATCATGTGTGTGTTTTTAAATTATTTTGGATTTAAGTTTTACTACATGTAAGTTTTATCTAAATTTATTCTAAATCTTTATACTTTGTATTGAGTTAGATTTTAATTCTAGTTAATCAGACATATATTAATTGTCTCATTTCAAATATATATGTAAAATATATAAGTGAAGCACTTAAAGGTGAAGAAGGGGTTAATTAGTATTAATGTTCTCTTCTTTTTTTTTTCTTTTTTTTGCAGTATATATCAACAGAACATCGATATATATTCACCTAACAATGTGTCCATTACCGTTAACCGAGGAAAAAACCCCAACAACAGTCAAAAAGGCAGTGGACGGCGTTCAACCTCACAAGAAATCAAGGTTACTGTCTTTCTTATTGTTATTATCATATACATATATAATATTGGAAAACTGAATGATTGTTTTCAATTTTTCAGTTCTGTTGTCGTAGTGATAAAACCATGTGCCCTGAAAGTGATGATATTGAATCTCGTGCAAGTAGTAGTAGTAGTGAAAATGGTGACCACCAGCAACAGCATTTGAGGAACATATACAACCCGGAAAACGATGGGGACGAATTCATTCATCGCTTTATACGAAAGATTCAAGTCACTCACCTTCTCAGATGGCTCCCATTGAACCAAAGAGAGCCCTTAAGCCAGGCAAGCCTTCCTTTTCCTTTGTATAAACACTGCAATACTCTCACAAACAAACCCATTTCTCTGTTGCTGTATATTTGTCTTAAGAGTAAAGATTCAGATTTTGGGTTGCTTTCATTTGTTTGGTATTAATTATAAGCCAAATGGTATCTGAATATTCTTCTTTCTTCTTCTTCTTCTTCTTCTTCTTCTTCTTAATAATTTTGTTTCCTTTGGGGGGATTGCTGCTTATGAGAGAGATCCTTAGCCTGTTTATAGGGACCTCATTGAACAATGCAACATAAAACAGCATTTTAAGGTTGTTGTCTATTGGCTCTTAATTAGAGTAGTTCTGAAAGTGACAACACCGGCCACCCTCTTTCAAAATATTACTTGCTTGTTTTTTCTCTTTCCGTTTCCTTTCACTTAAAAGAGAATGTCAAAATTATGACATAGGGAAGGATTTAAAGTCAAACCCTAAAAGGTTTTTTAATCCTTCTTATCTCCTACATACAGAAGTCTCGAAGATCCCCATTAAATTCAATGGGGAGTCAAGTTGAATGTTGTTTTAAGAGGCATGTATTCTCAATGGCGATTTACAAAACTTTTCCAAGGAACCCTAAATCATTAACAATCACTAAACTTAATTTAACATCCCTTCTTCTTTATATATGTTATTTTATTTAATTGAAAGCTTGTGCGTATTTTGTTTCAAAATTTATTAAGTATGCTCTTAATATTTGTGGACTTGTGGGTATAACACTTAAATTTGACTAATTTGTTTGTTTTTTTTGGGAGATAGGTGGCCTATTACTCATTTTTTATGGAATCAATGTCATGGGGGGTTTAACTTTGTAGCATATTAAATTTTAAGGATAAACAACATTATGCAGCTTTTTAATTGTACGTCTAATTTTGCACTTTAAAAATGTAGGTATAGTGGAACCCATTAATGGCATGTCCAATGTCTTAGGGAATTTCTCTTTTTCTCAATAACACCACGTTATGCACTGAATTTTGTTGCAAAGTACCATAATAAAATTCATTTTCAACCCACCTTTTAGCAACTTGCACGTTAACAACAAAGGCAAAAAGTGTCTTCTTTATTTTCTTTAAAACTCCTCATGTGAATCTTTTTTAAAAAATATATTGCAACGTATTGATTTATGTTTTGTAAAAATTAATCCTTTTTTAAATTCATAGCCATTTTTCCTGTTTGATATTTGTAAGCTAATGGATGAAAGGTGAATTGCAAGCAGGTGGGAGAGGAAGTGGTTTCATTAGGAAAGATTGCAGGCCCAATAGTAATAACAACACTGCTTCTCCATTCAAGATCAGTAATCTCCATGCTTTTCCTCAGTCATCTAGGCAAAGAAGAGCTCGCCGGTGGGTCACTCGCCATGGGGTTCGGAAACATTACCGGTCTCTCCGTCATCAAAGGTCTTTCAATGGGGATGGATCCCATTTGTGGTCAAGCCTTTGGAGCCAGAAGATATTCAATCCTTAGCCAAACCTTCCACAGAACATTATGTCTTCTTCTACTTATCTCCATCCCTATTTCAATCCTTTGGATAAACGTGGAACCCATTTTCCTACGCTTGGGTCAAGATCCAGAAGCTACCAAAATCGCCAAAGTTTACATGGCTGCCTTCATCCCTGAACTCATAGCTCAGTCTCTCCTCCATCCCATGAGGACTTTCCTTAGAGGTCAAGGCATTAGCACTCCTCTCACCATTGCTGCCATTGTTGCTGTCCTCCTCCACCCTTTGGTCAACTACATTTTCACAATATATTTCCAGTTAGGGGTTGAAGGCATTGCATTAGCACTTGCTTGTAACACGTTCAATATAAACCTGGGGTTAGTAATTTACATGGTCATCTCAGAAAATCCTTTGAAACCATGGCATGGGGTCACAATTATCTCAATCTTTCAAGGCTGGCGTCCACTGCTAGCACTAGCACTGCCTAGCCTCCTTTCAGTGTGCTTAGAATGGTGGTGGTATGAAATAATGTTGTTCCTTTGTGGCTTACTCGACAACCCCAAAGCCAGCGTTGCAGCCATGGGAATCCTCATACAAACAACCGGCATGTTATATAATTTCCCGTTCTCAATGAGCGCCAGCATTTCAACAAGGGTCAGTCAAGCATTAGGAGCCGGCCAACCATCGAGTGCTCACCGGACCGCGGTGATCGGCCTCCTCATGGCCTTCGCTTTCGGACTATCGGCCTTCGTTTTCATGACAGCGCTGAGATCATGGTGGGGGAAGTTGTTTACCGATGAACCACAAATCCTCCATCTCATCTCAACCGTGCTTCCGATACTGGGGCTTTGCGAAGTGGGGAATTCACCACAAACGGCTGCTTGCGGCGTCTTGACGGGGACTGCCCGTCCTAAAGACGGTGTGTACATAAACTTATGCTCGTTTTACCTGATAGGATTGCCGGTTGCAATAGTGACAACATTCCAACTGGAAATGGGGTTCGTGGGACTATGGGCTGGGCTACTAGCAGCTCAAATGTCATGTGTGTGCATGATGGTGTATACACTGATTCGAACCGATTGGAAGCACCAGGTGAAGCGAGCTGATGAACTCACCCTTGCCGCAGGAGGCAACGACGATTTAGAAACCAGCCTACTAATTGACACAGATAATTGACTTTTCCATTACAAAACTAATTGGGTGAAACCGATAGACGTCGGCTAATTTCATTTTTAACAGAAATTCATTTTTGGGTACACAACATTATTATATATATATAAATCAGTAGAAGATGTCCCTTTTTTCTCTATCGAGAATTAAATACATCTTTTATTGCATGACTTTTAACATTTTTCTTTAATAATAATAGTCTACTAAATTTATCGAGGAAAAGAGAGGGTAAAAAGCAAGTTTAAAATACTTAGAAATAAAATCCAAAAATATCGAAAAGTAAAATAGCATTCAAGAACAGAATAAAAAATTATAGATAAATGAACCAATCATCCCCTCTTCAGTAAAAATTGAGCTCAATCGACATCAATCTCTCTAACAAGCATCATAAAACATTGAATAAAATGAGAGAAGAAATAAGGGAAACAGATTAAAGATGATTCCCCAAAAATTTTGCATACACAGTTGATCATCAAGGTGGGTCCATACATCGACAATCGGTCGCAGCACGATTTAAGGCTGATGACAGCACATCTTCTACCCAAAAAGCCTCCTCTCTGATGCCATTGCATGTGGAGTTTGGTTATCATTTCTGGCAATGAATACAAATCAGCAAGAAATGAAGCTTTCCAAGAGTCTCTTTGTATTTCAGGTAAACGAATTTATCTCTAATAAGTTAATTTCCTGCAAGTTTAGCTTCGAAATAATTGATAATGAGTCACTTTCTATTATCACATATTAGAAACCTAAGTCAATAGCAAATTGTAGCCCTTGCACCACCACTAACGCTTTCGTTGCAAAGGTGGAACAAATGAAATAATTGTTTCTCCAACAAGAGCCTAAAATTTGGCCCTCGTTATCTCAGATAATCACTCCTAAGCATGAATATTTGTTTTTAGGGGAAAAATTTGCATCTACATAATTAACTTGATCCCATTAAAATTCAAAGGGTTTTTAAACCTATAAATAAAATCAAATAAATTAAAATAGACCAAAATTGATAATAATAATAATAATAATAACAAAAAATTAGTTTTTTATTAATTTCAATTTCTTTAAAAGAAAAATGACTTTTTATTATATTTTCCTTTTTTTTAAAATATAACTTTTACTAAAAAAATATTTTTGAATGCACTTTTACTAAATTTTTAATAGTTATAGTTTTGTTTACTAATTTCCCTTCAATATTATTAATTAATATTTTTAAAATTTTGAAGATTATAAATTATTTAGCTTAATTAAAAATTGAATATCCAAATTCTAAATTGTTTAACGTCTTAAAACTACTGAATGCTAACTCGTATAAACATTATGATTGAAAATTGAATATCCAAATTCTAAATTGTTTAGCATCTCATTTACTAAATTACAATCTCTTTCGCATACATCCACTAATTCCACTTTCCCACCCAACCTTTCGCTTTAAAAGCTGAAAAAAAGAAGAAAACAAGTTTTCAACGTACAAGCAATGTAAAATTTGTGAATCTCCCGTTAAGTGCTTTTAAAATATGTGAAATAAAGAGAAGATCTTGTTTGTGAATCCCTTAAAAAGTGCACAAAAATAGGCAAATGAAGTAAGTTGAACAATTGGTGGCACCAACAATATATCTTCCACAGTTCAACAAAGTTTCCCAATTAAAGTTCAGCCTCAACTAAACTTCCATCTATTTTAAATCAATCATATCTCATCAAATTAATTATCCTTAAAATAGAATTTCAAATAATTAATTTGCATGTCCTTATAATTGCATACCTCAAACATATATAATATAAGTGCAGCTTCAATAGAAAAACAATACAAAGGAGATGGATTTAAAACGATAACCTACAAAATTAACTAAGGATGCATTTGGAAGGGTTGATTGGTAGTGTTTCTTTAGAATTATTGCCGGTCATATTTAGAATAGTCGTAACTTATTCGAGCTTCAGGGGATAACATGGGGTGCTGAGGATTTGGTTAAAGTTTCTTACCGTTGGGCTAAACAGTAAGCCTTATCTTAGAAGGCAAATGGTTCCAAGCCGAAAGACTCAATTTCAATTCCACGCTTGTTCAGGAATTGGATTCAATTGAATACTAATGGCACAATAAAAGAGGATTTCAAGTCTGCTGCTATTGGGGGAGTTGTTCTGTCTTGAACGTTGAATTATGGAATATCTTAGAAGGTTTGGTGATTGCACTTGATTAAGGATTTGACAGTGTGATTATTCTTTCAAAACAATGTAGTTATTCAAGGGTATCGAATTTCGCTCTGGTGAGAAAAATCCAGTAAATATTGGCTAAAGCAACACCATGATCAATCTATCACGTATTTAGAGAAGACAACAAAGAGACAGATGGACTTGTAAAAATCATACAATGTTATGTAAAAATATATTTTTCTTGTTAAAATAAAGAATTGATTTTTATATCATAATAAATAAATGTTGAAGTTATTCTGAATTAATTATTATTATCAAATCATTATACGATTTTCATTATTAGTTAATAGCTAATAATCATATCTGATTGTTTGTTGGGACATTATGATATAAGTTGTTGGGGGATACTATCTTAGCCCGACATTTTTCCTAAAAAATTAGGACAACGTACAATATTTTATTTAAAGAAAAATGTTTAAATATTTTATTTGATAGGTTTTGATTATATATTTTTTTGACGTAATTAAAATTTTATATAGCCCTTCCCCGATCATAAATAAGAGGGTAGTGCACTTCAACGCACTTGAACTTAAATCTTCTTACATTAGTAAAAATATTTATATCAATCGAGTTAAAACTTAATCTACCAATTTCTTACCATCTTAATCTTTATATTTTTAGTTTTATTCATTTTTTCCTTTTTTTTGTCTTATAGAGTAATTTTAAAAAAATTGGAGCAAAATGTTAATTTCTTTTAAAAAATTAAAAATAAAAGAAAAGGGAAAAGGATCAATGATTTTTGGGGCCCACAAAACACAGGCAGCCTGAATTACAAGTACCATATGTACAACATTTTTTACGTGATGTGGGTTTGACTGAGTTACGCCTTGATATTAATGAGATTTTCTGGTCAACAATCAATTGGTCGTTGCCGACATGTCGTCCACCACCGCCCACCGCAACCTGCCTCCCACCTTTTTCTTGTTTTCAACTCCCCCGACTTTCAAACCCCGCCTTTGTCCATTTGGTTTCTTTTGAAACCTTACAATCGAATCAGAAATTAATTTTATGCTAATTAATATTTTATTTAAATTCCCCACCTCAATATTATTGTCACATTATTATTAAAGATGACAACGAGACGGGTCGGAAATAGATATTACTAAATCTTGTCGTTCCATAGTTGTCGCACTATGTTTCGCTATCTGTTTTATTCTATTATAGATGTATAATTTTGAAATTCATTACTACGTCTATGAATATTGGATACATTCATCTCCGCTCCATCTCGTTTCAATTTAATTGTTGCTATTTAGCTCTAATTTTCTCAATTCTTTTAAAGAAAGTAAATATTTAAACGTAACTCTTTAAAAGATATTAAAACATAAAATATATGATTTTTTTCTATACTGTGATATTACATTTTTTACCTTGTAATAGTTTATATATACAAGGATAAAATTGAAAATGTGTATAGTGAAGCATATTAGAATGAAGCAAGCAATTACCACAATCATTTCATATTAGGCTTGCTCATTGTCCAAGCCATCCACCCAAGCCCGAAGGCCCGCTTGAAAAAATAAGAGGGTTTAGATAAAAATACGAGATCCAAAAAATAGGCTTGAGTAAAATTTAGGAATAATTTTCTATATGGGTTGGGCCCTGTGCAAGATTTTTAGCCCTCTAACCTGACCCGAATATATTATATTATAAACCAGGGGAAATTATATTAATTATACATGTTAAATAATAATTATATATTAATACTAATATTAAATTATTAACACAATAACAATTAAATCCATTACCCAAACCTAAAAAAAATTTTACCCAACTAAATAACCCAACTCAAAATATAAAATTTTAAAAATTATATTTAATATTGTTTTATTATATTAATGGTAATATTTTTTTAGTATAAATAATATTTAATGTGTTAGAAAACTTTTAGATTAGTGTTTTTAGTGCATTTAGTACATTATATTTTAAAAAATATATATTTTTTAAAATAAAAATTAATCTAAAAAATCAAATATAGGCAGGTCGAAATAGGCTCTGGTTTACCTTTTTTAAAGTGTATCTGACTTGGACAAAAAAATAAGATATTTTTTAGATTAAACTCGAACTTAAAAAATTAATCTAAATACCTTATAGAACTCCACGCATGAGCACTTCTATTTTATACTCACTATCTAGAACAAAAAATTTACCACATCCCATTCTACAACCACTTTTCAAATAAAAAAAAACCATCCCTAATAATCATTCATATAATCTCAACACGTGTTGAGATGCTATGGGAAAAAATATTTTCTCCCTTGATTTGGTAACCCTTTTTGATGTCTTTTCTTCTTTTTCTCCGATTAGGGGCCCACATAGTCAACCCCTCATGAATAACATTTTCGATTTAATTTTCATAAAATATTTTTATTATTTTATAAGCTTTAAATATTTCGAATTTTATTTGGAATCTTTTTTCACAACATTGCTAACAAGTAATATCCATAAAAAGAAAATTTTAATTTTAATAATAATAAATTATTAAAATATTATATAATTTAATCCATTTTTTAAAAAAAATTTATAAAAAAACATTTTCACCACAAAGTGAATTTGATGATACTTTAATAAATTTATAATTATCATGATTTAGTTGCTGCCGTAAATTAGTTGGACATTAATTATAAGGTTTTTTATTAAAATATTACAAAAAAATTAAAAAAGTATCAAAATAATATACAAAAAAGTTTATTTACTAAAATAATACAAAAAAAGACAGCTGAATGGGGGATGGTGCCTATGGCAGAGGCGGCACCAATGGTGCCATTGCCACAGGCGGCATCCCCTTTTTTCGTATTTTAGCCCTTTTTCGTATTTTTTTCTCTTATTTTATTACTTTTAAAAATATATTATTTTTTAATTTATTATTTTACATTATTTTAGTACATTATGCTTGAAATATATTCATTTAGTGTTTTTTTATTGAAAGTAATAAAATTCGGAGAAAAAAATATTAACAAAGGATCAAAGTGTTTAATTTATTTAAAAACACACTAAATGAATACATTTCAAACATAATGTACTAAAATAATGTAAAATAATAAAATTAGAAAATAATATATTTTTTAAAAGTAATAAAATTCAGGAAAAAAATATGAACAAATGGCCGAAATAATAATTTTTTAAAAAAATTTATTTAAAAAAACACAATCAAGGATGTTGTAGCTGGAACTAGGGAGCAAAGGAAGAAGAAGAATGTGGTAGCTGTAATTATTTGGGTGATTAAAATAAAAACATTAAAAAAATCAATGACCAACTAAATGATTTATCCTATTCTTTTATCAGAAACAACTCAAAATTGATGTGACGAAACAATACTTTTTTAAAAGAAATGTCGGTACGTGTTGACTATAACTTAACTTCTGTTCAAGCCTTTAGCTGAAGTAATAGTAAATATTCAGTGACATTAGTTGAAGTAAATTGCATTTTCGAGAAAAACACTGAAATATTGAAGATAATATGATTAAGAGAGATAATTATGAATTTTGAATATAAATTGTAAAATGAATATTAATGATAAAAGAAATTTGTAATTATTTTAAATTATTGGTGAAAAATGAATGCTACATATAATAGAGTAATACAATAGCACGTATTTCTAGGACTCTAAGCATATTTGAAAAACTAAAATATAAACAAAATTGAACATTTATCCTTATATTAACAACATGAGAGGCGGCACCATCATATTCGTATTTCAGCCATTTTTCGTATTTTTTTCCTGAATTTTATTATTTTTAAAAAATATACTATTTTCTAATTTTATTATTTTACATTATTTTAGTACATTATGTTTGAAATGTACTCATTTAGTGTGTTCTTTAAATAAATTTTAAAAAAGCCCTTATTTCGGCCATTTGTTCGTATTTTTCTCCGGATTTTATTACTTTCAATAAAAAACACACTAAATGAATACATTTCAAGCATAATGTACTAAAATAATATAAAATAATAAATTAGAAAATAATATATTTTTTAAAAGTAATAAAATTTGAGGAAAAAAATACGAACAAAGGGTTGAAATACAAATAAAGGGGGGTGCCGCCTGTGGCAGTGGCACCATTGGTGCCGCCTCTGCCACAGGCACCATCCCTCCATTCAGCCGTCTTTTTTTTGTATTATTTTGGTAAATAAATTTTTTTATATATTATTTTGGTATTTTTTAATTTTTTGTAATATTTTGGTAAAAAACCCTTAATTATACGTGTATGAAAAACTCATCCAGCCTAAGGATTTAAATAAATCTTGATGAAATTTTATATAAAAAAATTTATTACATGCAATTCGAATAACTTTCTTTTGTAAATGTAATTTTATATAAATATTTTATTCCACTTACATATAAAATATATAAAATTATTACCAACAATTAAACCCATACATAAAAGTATTATCAAGTTCAAATTAGGTATAATGACTTATTTAGCTCTCTAACCTTATAAAAAAAATTAATTTTTCGTTTAATTTTTCGTATTTTTTAGCTATTAAATTTACGTTTTTATCAAATCATCTCAAAATGGATGGAAAAGCTAACGTTTTTAATTTTGCTAATGTGGCATACACGTGGATTGTCACGTCAATATTTAGTTATTTAAAAAAATAGAAACTCAAAAAATAATTTTTAAAATCATTAAAATTATAAAAAAAGTATAAAATTATAAAAAAATTAATTAAATTTTGAATCAACGTAACTATCCATGTTTATTCCATGTCAACAAAGTTAAAAAATGTTGAAATTTCATCTATTTTAGAGTAATTTAACAAAACATACAAATTTAAAAGTTAACAATGCGAAAATTTTAATGAAAAAATTAAAATAATTTTATTTATAATTGGAGGGAAAAAAATTATTATGTCATAAATTCACTAATCATCTATTTTATTTTTAAAAAATAAAATATAATTGTCAATCAAATCTTAATTTAATTGATATAAATATCATTATTAATACAAAAAAATATGAATTCGAGTGCATTGAAATAATCAACCACTTATTTATGGATTGAAAATGAAGCGTGGATAATATAATAAGATTATAATTTATAAAATAGATAGAGCCGGTTGAGGAAGGTAGGAAGCCGAGCCAGGAAGAAGAATGCAGCCTTATCGAGGTGATAACCATTAACACTCCACTCAAAACCTTTTATCCTATTTTATTTCATTTAATTTCTTAGGTCAGAAGTCAGAAGCATCCCCTCAAACTTTCAAATTTCGAAAGCTAAATAAAGAGCCAAATAACAACGCCTGGATTGTCAACCCACCCTATTCTTTTGCCTACAAATATGTATTTCCAGATTTATGAGTGTACCATATTTTGATTATTGAATGAGAATTTTGACTGGAAAACCTGACTTTGAAATTTTACAGTTTTGGAAATGTTATTGGTCTTGAGTTTAATTTAACACTTTTCATTATTTACTCTAATTTATTTCTTTCATACTTGCAAAAAATAGGTTTAACAGTAAATAAGTTTATGGTAAAAGTATCGCTAAGAGTTAAATGAGGTATATGGCATATTATGTGTAATTATCGGGTTATTCTGCTAATAATGTCAGTTTTTAACCGTAGAAAATGGATAAATTTTGATAAGAAATGATTAATTTGCTCTTTAATTCAATGTAAAAACACTAATTTATTCATTTTTTAATTAAATGGATAAAATACAATTTGACTCTTAATATAATGCTTACACGGTACTTTTACCATATGAGTTAAAACCTCGACGCCTATAAGTATTCAATTTAACTTTACCCTATCGATTCTCATTGGTGGTGAGTTTGGTTTGGCTCCTATTGCTATCAAGTTTAGGGTAATGTTTTGATTATTTTTCTTAATTATTTGTTTCTTCTCTTTTATTTATTTCTTTTTTTATATATAAATGGAACGTATTTGATATATAGTTAGTAACGTTTCAAGTAGAGTTGGAGTGATAATAAGTGAATGTAAACTATAGTAAAAAAATAAAATAATAAATATATTAAAAAATAAGACTCATGACAATTTTTTTAGAGTAAATTATATCTAATGACGTTAAACTATTAGTAAGTTTATATTTTTGGTCACTCAGTTTGAAAATTTACAAAATGATCACTGAACTATTTGAAAGTTTTTATTAAAGTCATTGAATTGTTCAAATGTTTTTATTTAAGTCACTAGGATATTAAGTGTTCTTTTTTTAAGTTTGGCTAGAGTTTTAAGCAATGGTTCGATGACCGGTATATATAGTGGATCAATACCCATTGGTGAGTACAATAATATATCTTAGATCTAAGTTAAATTGACGATTAGTGTCAAAAATCAAAGAAGAAAATTATTTGAATTTTGATTTGGATATTCGTGACGTTTAAAGTTGTTTCATGAAGTAAAATTGAATTGAAAAATAGAAGAAGAAAAATAAACTTTCGATTAGTGCAAATAGTATGAATAGAAAATGGCATAGAATAACGTTTTTAACAACTCAATGACTTAAATAAAAAAATTTAAATAGTTCAATAATTATTTTTTTAGTAAAATGATCGAAACATAAACTTACTAATAATTTAACAGCATTACTATCGCAGGATAATCAAGCAGGAGCAAAGTAATGATGTCCAGAACAAGTATTAGCTTGAGAAAGATAAAATAGTTCAAAGGATTCTTTGATAATCATAAAATATGTTCTCTATATGTACTTCAAATTAAATAAAAAATTTAAATAGTTCAATAATTATTTTTTTTAGTAAAATGATCGAAACATAAACTTACTAATAATTTAACAGCATTACTATCCGCCAGGACAATCAAAGCAGGAGCAAAGGTAAATGATGTCCCAGAACAAGTATTTAGCTTTGAGAAAAGATAAAAAATAGTTCAAAAGGGACTTCCTTTGCATAATTCATAAAAAATATGTTTTCTTTGGGGGTTTTGTTTCTCTCTACCTCTCTCAAGAAACACGTTTTCTCGTTTACCCAATTCTCTATAATATACATATCTTCATAGCTAATGTCTATTCCAAGAGAATAAAGAGTACATGACAGCCACTATATATTTAACTTAACAAAATTTATTAAAAGATTATTTGAAATCATTATTTAAATTATTAGGTTATTAAAATCGTTATTATTTGATTTTTTTATTTACGTTGACAGTTTAAATAAAAAATTTTTTTTTTTTCTTCGATCTTCGAAACTAACCGTTAGATTGACTTAGATCTAAGCTATGTTATTCTACTCGTCGATAAGTGTTGATCCACCAAATTAATTGCTCAATCACTGTTTTGATCTCACTAGCTAGACTTTAAAAAAAAAACTACCAGACATTTAGTTAAATCATGCTATTAAACTGTTTTATATACCACGCCAACAAATAATTTAAATTTTTTAAAATAATTTAAAATTTAAAAAAATTAACATGAAATACACGCGGATCGCCATGCAAGTTACTATGTTTAAAGTTTTAAAATTTTAATTGATATTTTTATTAAAAAGAATTTAATTATTTGTTTAAAATTAATGATTAAATTAAACTTTTTAAAAAAAATTGAAAATGAAAAAAATGAAATTAATAAAATATAGATATTAAAAATTAAATTTATCACTTTCTTTTTTGTTTTCACAACCGTAGAGAATAATAATTTAAAGAAGAAGCACGTTATTGTGAATATAGAATTATAATGGGGAATTTGGGTGGGAGTTGGATTGCACCGTTTTCAAGCTTTATAAATGTTAGGTTAAATGATCGTATCAAGATTTAATACTTTCTTTCAATGTTTATTTTATGCAAATTATGGTGTTCATCGAACAAAGATGCTGACATATTAATAATAATTTTGATGGACTTATTAATTGGATCTTGTTTTTCTATAAAATAATAATTTTAATATCAAGTTGTGAATTATTAATTAGATGTTATTTTTTTATAAAATAATAATTATTATTATTTCTGGACTCATAAATTTTTTTTCTTAAATTAATAGTAAGTAATATCGGTGGTATAGTGACATAAGAATTTTTTTTGCTTCTAAAATAAGATTTTGTCTTTCTTAATACAATAAAATTCTAAATAAAGACAAATAATCGATCTTTTCTTTTTAAAAAAAATCAATTTATCTCAATTTAACATGTCATTGCTTAATTCATTATCAATGTTCAATAATTCACATTGGCAGGAAAATTTGTCTAATTAGGCACGTTTTCACATACTCTTTTTAAAATTGACTTAATTACTTAAATTTTGAAAAAATAGACTATTTAATAAATTAACAAAAAAAATTCGACATATATGCACAATTTAACCCAAATATGAAGTATTCTTAGTTTAATGATATAATTTCTGTTATTTAATAAAATGGATTTTAATTTTTTTTGTTTGTTCTCAATTTGTCAATTTATTTTTCCTTTCAATCTTTTTTTAATTTAAATATGTGTAAAATAATATTATTTAACCTCAAATTAACAGGAGTGGTTAAAATGAAAATAGTTGCTAATTATAACATCTAAAATATAAATTTTTGGGAAGAAACTTTTTTATCTTAACTACTGATTGAAGATGAATAGCTTCAAAACTTATAACCAATGTTTAGCCGCATTAAAAACGCAAAAATCAGAAAAATGTAAATATTTTACTTTTCGCATCCAAAATAATTACTTATTAAATATTTTAAATATGGGCACGTGTTAAAAACTTAAAAACAAATAAATAAGAAAAAAGTGGAGCCCAGAGTGTGACATGGAAGCAAGTGGTTCACACGAATGAAATAGAGATGAGCTTGTCAGAGCCATCAGATCAAAGCCAATTGGGACCCACTCCTTTCGCTATCTAATCTGATGGCGGAATGCTGCTTCTGGTTGAGATTTGTGGGGTCTACCTTTCCCACTCTTTTTGATGGAGTCAGATGCCAGACCCACGTGGCTTCACTTCGCCCTTCACGTGTTCTTATTTTTTTCATTTTCCTTTTATATTTATACATAGTTTTTCATTTTACAAAATATTATTTCATCTCATAAAGAAAAGTTAAGAGCAAGCGGGAGTAAAATTACCATATGAACCAAAGTCAACAAAGTCACATACTTAGATAATTTAGATGTATTTATTATTGGTTAGGATAAAAAAAGCGATGATGATGAGATTAAATATTATATCATTAGGTAAAAAAACTAAACGTATTACACTTTAAATAAACGCTAATTCAAAAAAATTATTAGAGTCTATTTAACATTACTTATAATAAACACTTTTAAGGAAAAAAAATACACTTTTAAAATAAAAATATTTCTAAACAACCTAATATTTTTAGAGTTTTTACACAATTTTAAACACATTATCACGACGCTCTCAACCAACAACGCTCGTAATCACTAAAAAAATTTAATTCCTAATTTGACGAGTTTTTACACCATTTCTTTCCCCTATAATGGTGGGAACATTAATAACTTTTATACAACAAGTGCAATGAAATTCAACCAAAATTGAGTTAACGAGAGAATTCGATAAAGAAAAAAAAAAGTTTTGATGGTTACATTTGAGAAGTGGTCAATTAATTTTAAATAGAAATAATAATTTTTAAATAAAAAAACTAAAAATTATAATTATAACAAAAGTTTTTAAAATTGGATATATTGTTGAATCGACCATGTCATTGATTCTCTAATCCAATTGGTACGATTGATTCGTACTATTCAATTAAATAAATAATTAAAAATTAAAAAAAATTAGTACAACCGTTTTTTTTGCTCGATTTAACCAATCCTTTTTGATACCTTGATTGATTCAATCAGGTTTAAACATAATTGATTATAACCGAATCAAATGCTAAATGTAATAATTTTTTTATAATTATTGCTCAAGATGCGAATGAGAAAAATAATTTTATATTAAAAATACATTTATAAAAAAATTAATAATCGAATCATAGTAATTTAATCTTAATTCTTTTTGACATCATTATTGTTGCAACATTTTGAAGCATATGAGTTCGAATATAATTATATACGCACTATTCCCTATTTTATGAATCAAGAAGTTAAGTGGGGTGATAAACAGTAAATTACGTTCTTATGTAATTTTTATAATGAATTAATATTGAATTGACTCGTGACACTAAATTATTTTATTGTTATATAAATTATTATTTCAATTAAATAATATATTATATTTTCTTATATATTTGAAATTATAATATATTAGTTCCTTTTTCTTTGAGTTAAGAATATAGATTATTATTTACTTTTTGAAAGCTCATCCAACTCGTGGTAATAGGGTCAATTTTTTTATTAATTAATTAATATTTTAGTGGGTGATGTGACTGGTGGGAGTAGGGTTAATATTTTCAAAAGGGAATTAATTCGGTTAATTATTTTAAAGCGCGAGAGAAAACGACAAAAAGGAGACTAATAAGCCGAGCTGAGCCGAGCGGCGTCGGGATAGAGATTTGTCTCCGTACGAGAGCTCCATCAGAGGGACTCCATCCACGTCCAAATCTCTGATGCTATGAAAATGAACCTCTTAATGAAAAAAGCTTCTGCTATCCACGCGTCCTTACTTAATTGGTTCTTCACTTTCCTCCAAAACCATTACTACTTCTCTCTTTCCCATTTCCCATTTCTTTTACTACTATTTTATTACTATATTTTCAATTTTTCTCTCTTCTACAATTTTGAAAAAACAAAAATAAAAGTTTTAAAACCCTCCTCGTCGGAAACAAATAGGAAAATTCTCTGGATATTTATCTTCATCGGAAAAAAAAAGAACCTTCATAAAAAGAACCTCGAAGTTTCTCTCTTCTTTCAATTTATTAATCGATTATTTCTTCGATATTTTGAAGATTCCCTGTTTTAAGTGAAAAGCTTAAGTCTCTCCGTCTAAGCCTTTTCTTCCCCCCCCTTATTTTTGCTTGGACTGTAAGTTGCTTTTCCTTTTCTTCATAGGGTTTCATTTCCATTATCTTCAAAAAAAGAAACTTGGAGATCAAGCGAAATTCCAGAAAAAAGAGAAGATTATAAAAATTGTTACCGGAGTTTGAAAGGAGCTGAATTGGATGGTTTGAAGGTGATGTGGAAATCGATAGGAAAAGTCTTTGGATTTTAAGATAATTCTGCATAAGGAAAAAAATGATTGAAATGAGGAATTCTGGAATAATTTAGAAACAAAAAAGAAAGGAAAAAGTTGCAAAAGTTGCGGAAGTTGCAACTATGAGTTACAGCGAAGGAGAAACGAGAAACGTCATCGTTTCAAATGGCTCCATAACCGCTGCTGAAGAGTTGACCATCAATCACAATTTGCTCATTGACCCGAAATTGTTATTTATCGGCTCCAAAATCGGAGAAGGAGCTCATGGAAAAGTTTACGAAGGAAGGTCAGTATCAAAACACCTCTGCCAAAAACAATATTACTAATAATCCACTCTTTTTATTTTCTCTTAAAAAAAAGCCTTTAGTTCATGGTAGTTTAAATTGTAGAGTTCTTTATTCCCCTTGCGCTGTAATCCGAACTCTTGGTGTTAATTATCGCAAATTAACTAAGTTAAACTGTTTTAGATCAAGGAAATTTTTGTTACATGCTTGTGTGGATGTAACAGGAGAAGTCAATATATGAAGAACATTTGCTATCCCTTTTTAATTGTTTATTGTTCTCTGTACGAATTTTTGTAGAAATCATGATTTGTTTATGATGGGGTGCTGTATCCTAATTTGTCAAGTTTTTTAAAGTGAAACATTGTGAAGGGAATTGAATGTAAGAATTTAGATTGTGTAACGAGATTACTAGTTACATAGGGGTGAGTCTAATATTTTTCCAGGCATGGTGATCGGATTGTTGCCATTAAAGTTCTTCACCGTGGGAGTACTGTGGAGGAAAGAGCTGCACTTGAGAGTCGTTTTGCTCGCGAGGTTAACATGATGTCTCGAGTTAAACACGAGAACCTTGTCAAGGTAAACTGCTTTAAGCTTGAAATGCAAATATGAATTTTATCATTGATGGAAATTATTGGTTATCTGTTTCTCACCCGCAATGGGAAATTTGTTGGCTTGGCAGTTCTTTGGCGCTTGTAAGGACCCGTTGATGGCAATAGTTACTGAGCTATTACCGGGAATGTCCCTTCGGAAGTATTTAGTTAGCATCCGTCCGAAAGTTTTAGACCTTCATGTGGCATTGAATTTTGCACTAGACATTGCTCGAGCCATGGATTGTCTGCACGCCAATGGGATTATACATAGGGATCTAAAGCCAGGTACATCTTGAGCATACTTTTTCTTTACGAATATTTATTAGTGACTAGAAAGGCCTGCTTGTGTCACTTCAGATTAGGAGTTGGATTGAATCTGTGCTATTGAAAGCAGAATGTGGATTGTAAATTCCTCTTCGATGTAATACGTTTGTTCATAATTCAGTACTTATATCTCAAGTCCTTTGACTAATTCCTCATATACTGGGAAATTTGGTAATGCAGACAACTTGCTGCTTACAGCAAACCAGAGATCTGTTAAACTTGCAGATTTTGGTCTTGCGAGGGAAGAATCTGTGACAGAGATGATGACTGCAGAGACTGGAACTTATCGCTGGATGGCCCCTGAGGTTAGTGCCCCTACTACATTACTGAAATGGACAAATAAACTTGTTTACAATGAAGATTGGAGCTTCTTTTTGTTGTTGATTTCATTGTGTTAGTTTCAGCATTTAAGTTCCTTTCTGCAATTTCTTGTCAACTTTTGATATCATCACCACCCTGTATGTCATGGCATGTTTCTTTAGAGGTCTTATGTCTTTTGTATTTGACACTACTGTATATTGAGCTTTGGACAACAACTGATAATAATGTAGGGCACTTTTTTGTCATCGCTTTCTCATGTTTATGGTTTGTTTAACAAAGTAATCTCTATCGAGTAGACTAACTTTTGTATACAATATCTCTGACTTGGTTATCATTCTTTATTTCAATCTGTGTCATTGTAGTTGTATAGCACGGTGACATTACGGCAGGGAGAGAAAAAACATTACAACAACAAGGTTGATGTCTACAGCTTTGGAATTGTCTTATGGGAATTATTGACCAACCGTATGCCGTTTGAGGGCATGTCCAATTTGCAGGCAGCTTATGCTGCTGCTTTTAAGGTGCAAGTCTTTAATGCACATTTTTGTTATCCATGATAAAATTTTTAAACTAACTGATAACTGACCAATTTGATGCCATATGAGCATGCAGCAAGAGCGACCTAGCCTTCCAGAGGATATATCACCTGATCTGGCGTTTATCATACAATCTTGTTGGGTTGAAGACCCTAACATGAGGCCGAGCTTCAGCCAGATAATGCGTATGCTGAATGCATTTCTCTTCAAACTCACGCCTCCTTCACCATCCATACCCGAATCTGACACCAGTGAGACTGCAGAAACTAGTAATGGAACCACGACCGAGTTATCTGTTCGAACAAAGGGGAAGTTTGGTTTCCTTCGCCAACTGTTCACTGCCAAGAAGACAAGGAACTCTCAATGAGGTTAAAGTTTTTCAAAACACTTTCTTTCTCGAAAGTTGGCATGGGATATATTAGATATATATGTTTTAACTGAACCTCTTCTTAGTTACCGTCAAATGAAGGAATTGTAGGAAGGATGTTGGTTGGGGTTAACTTTAATGGCAAAATAAAAAGAAAAAATAGAGCATCTTTTACACTGTCTAGTTGACTTTATTGTAAAGAAGATACAGGGGTTTCACATTGTTCTGTTCATATCAAATGTTACATTCATCAGAAGAAAAAAAGAGAGGGAAATTAGAGTGCAACTTAACTATTTAGTTAAGTAATTGCTCGTTCTCTTAATTAGAAACCAGTAACCACTTGCTCTTTCGTCCGTGAGGGGAAAAGATATATGAACTGGTGGGCATTTGGCTCTTGTTTCTGTTTTCTTAATGCGAAGGCATGCATTACAAGTTATGGTTAGTTGGATGCTTGCTCAAGGCATTATTAATGATTGATAACTAAAAGTGTTAATGGACGGGTTGGGCTTTAGTTTAAAATTTAGTCTAAGTTTGTGTATATTTTTAATAGATTAATCCAAGCCCATTTAGGTCTATCCATATCAATTTTTATTTTTATTTTTATTTAAAAAAAATATTCATACTATTTTAATTTAATATTTAATAAATTTATATAATTTTTATAGAGTCATCTTAATATTATTTTAATGTTTATGTTAGAGTAGTATTATATATTTAGTATCAATTTATTTGTTATTTGCTATAAATTACATAATATAAATTTTATTATAAACTTAAAATTAGGTCGAATTCGAGTTTGAATGTTCAAGTTTTGGTTCAACTCATATTTTAAATGGATTTAATTTTTTGCCTAAGTTTATTTTTAGGCATAATATTTTTGCCTAAGCTTTTTCAAATTTTTGACGGGCCTTCAGGTTTGGGTTGGTGGTTCATCCATGAATAGGTTTATTGATAATCAAAATATAATGGTTTTTATTATATAAATGGCTTCATAATTTTTTTCATTTAGGTCGAGTTTAAGTATAATATTAATATATCTTATGCATGTCCAAGTTCAGCTCGATTTGAAATATAGGCTTAAAATTTTATCAAAGTTTGTTTATATTTTAAATAGCTAACTCAAGTTCAATTTAAACTCGTCTATATTATTTTTAAATTTTTTATAAAAATATCTGTATTATTTATTAATTTGATATTTAAATAGTTTTATATATTTTTTTCATTTATTAAAATTTTATAATATTATACATCGCTATAAATTTAATTTATGTTATAAATGAATATATATAAATAATTTGATATAATATATGGGTCAGGTTAACTCATATTTTAAATTAGTTTAATTTTTTTATTCAAATTCATTTTTCATACTAAATATTTTTATTCAACCATTTCTAAATTTTTAACATGTTGAGCTTAAGCAAGTAGCTGAATTTATGAACAAATCTACAAGGCATAACATAAAACGAAAATTGTGTGCATATTTATATCTCAAGGTCCATTATAAATTTCATATCTATTCTCTAACCTTAGCATCAACTTACAAGATATAGATTGAATATCTTCATTTTATTCATAAAAGGTGTTTTATAGTATCTCAAATTTTATAAATCTTTTCTTAGAGCTTCCATTATGGTCTCTGAAATATCATTTGTACATTAAAGCTTTTCTTTATTTTATTTCTCAAGGTATTTATTAGTATAAGTTTAGTAATTAATCATTCGTATTCTGCTAGTCTATTAGGAGGTAAATATTGGATACAAGTTTTAAAGTTACTCCATAACCCAAACAAAAATCAAACATTCGATCACTAAGATCATTGCCACCTCATCTAATTGTCGAGGTTATAATAGAGCCATTTTTTATATCAAACGTAACAATCCATATATTGGATCCCACAATTTTGTGGCAAAATTGAAAATAGCATAAAATTCAGGGCTATTTGTAGAATTATGAAAGGATGGGAAGCATAAAAGAAATTTCCATGTTGCATCCTATGTAACAACCTTGGAAGCAAGTGAGAATAGATAAATTAAATTTCACTGAGTTATAAATGTTTACGTTTGCTTATCTCTTACTACTTCCTCTGTCGTAATCTGAAAGTTGTTGAAGTCAGTTAAGATTCCTCTGCCACTCCATTTTTCATCTTTCTTCGCTCTTTTTTTTTCAATTATAAAAAGGAAAAGAAATCACTGAGAGTGAGACCGGGTCTCTAAGAAATGAACGGTTAAGATATCATGCAAAAAAAAAAAAAAATTATTTTCACGATTTCTATCTGCCAAAAAGAAGACCTTTTTAGAGAAAAAAAGAGTCAATGGGGGTTTTGATTTTCAGGATCAATTATTCATATAAAACTCCTAAAATGGTAGAAAATCTACAGTGGGATATGATGTGAATATCAAGTTTTTCTTCTTCTTTTTTCCCCCTTTTAAATAAACTAAGTTTGCCTTTTAAATTTTAAACCAAATTTCAAGAATAAAAGGGCAAATCATTAGATTGGATTTCGATCTTTCAACACAAAGTAAAATCCTTGATTCTCTCATCGCCGTATCTCAAACGAATCTTTTCTCCCGAGTTAGTCTCTCAGTCAAAACTTTACATTTCAACGCTTGTGGTTTTGAGTTTTTGACCCATCTCCCACTTTTCTTTTCCAAGTTCCAAAAACATCTTTTACAATTCCATTCGATTTCTCTGGAATTCAACACAACAGGGAATTCCTCTTTTCACCTGAGCTTGTTTCGCGATCTGGGTATGTTTCTGATCAAGCAAAAAGTTGGAATTTGAAGAAGAATTAAATTCAGGTGATGAAAAATGGGGGAAACTGAAAATGGATATTCACCCGCCACCCACACTGCAATGAACGCAGTGCAAGCCATAGGGAAAGGATTCGATGTTAACTTCGACACTAGGTTGTTGTATTGTAAAGGTGTAACAGGTTCTAAGATAGTTGAAATCGATGAGGGACATGGTAGGGATATTTACTTATATGATCAAACTGTTCTCCCCAATGTTTCTAGAGATATCAAGAACTCTCAAGAGCCTATTGGCCGTCTCAGTTCTGGGGTTTTCAATTTTAATGAGGTAATGTTGTTTTTAGTTTTTAAAATGTTCTGTTTGTTTCCCATTTTGTGTTTATTTCATGAAATTTCGGGTCTTTGCTATAATTCACAATTATGTTCTTTGTGTTTATCTTGTGGCTTGGTTAGATATGCATAGTAAAAAGTTGACTTTAGGGTCATAGGTTTGCAGTTAGGAGTCTTTATTATTTAGGTGATAAACAGAAGTGACAGTTGGACTGAGAAACAAAGGAGAAAAAGATCAATTAAATTGACATTTGAGATTAAGAAAGAATGTATATACACATATATGTATATGTATATGTGTATATATATGGTTATATGTGTGTGTAAGAAACTTCAACCATTTGAGATAAGTCCATTGATGTTAATTGCTAGCCTAAAAACCTCTGGTGATTGATTCTGCTTAGAGTTGTGTATTATCTCCCACCAAAGTATGCTAAGATCATGTTTGATTGTTAGTGTTTGATTCTGAATTATGCTTTAACCGTTTGGAATTTGGTTCAAGGGATTAACCTCTTAAATTGCGTATCAATGGTGATTGTTAAGACAATGCATAAAATCATCTATTTGATTATGATGAGCTTAATGATCTTTAGGAGAAAAGAGAATACTAATTGAATTGCTTAAGAGCATTATTTAAACTACTTCCAATTATTTGTTTTGCTTCGATTTGTTCCAGACACGATTTTTATTGCTTTTATCATTTTTTTCTGATTTGCTTTTCTTAACTATCAACTGCAGATGGTGGAATATTTTAATAAAAACGCTAATGTGTCCGGTAGTTTTCCCCTTGGTAGTTTCAATTCTGCTTTTAGCTTTACTGGTTCAACAAATATTAATGCTGCAACCACAAAGACACTCTCTATGGATGGATTTTACATCCCACTTGCCAAGTTTCATCTAATAAAGTCCCCATTGGTATTGCAAGAAAATGTTAAACGGGCTGTCCCGACTTCCTGGGACCCGTCATCCTTGTCAAGGTAAGGACCATTTGCTGTTGACTGTAAAATGCTTATAATATAGGTTCAATTCCTAAGATTGCTTTCTTTATTACAGTTTCATTGAAAATTTTGGGACACATGTCATCACTTCTGTAACTATCGGTGGTAAAGATGTGATATACGTCAAACAGCATCACTCGTCACCTTTGTCTACCATGGAGATTAAAACCTATGTTCAGGATATCGGAAATCATAGATTTTCAGACAAAGACAGCCTTACAAGTTCGGGTCAAATAAAGTTAAAGGACAAGGCTAGTTCCACTGTTTCTTTCATATGTTTTTCATCCTTTATTTGTCTTTCTTTCTTGACTATTGTAGAGTTAATACAAGTTTTGAGCTTTACAGGGTCTTGATACTGGCATTTTCATCAGTCAAGGGATATACCCTCAACCTACCAGTGTGCCATCTCTTAATGGGAAAGAGGTATTTAGATGTCTTGATGGTTTATTAGTGGAAATCAATTTGCACATAAAAGTTCAATATTTTTGAGATGCTAGTTAGTTATATGCTGTTGTCATGCTTCAAAATTAGTGAAACAACTAATTTGCAGTAGAAAGTTATTTATAATTAGATCCACTACTGAAACTACTATACTAGTCTCCTCACTTCATCTTATCCAAAAAGCATGTGAGTTCGCACCCATTGGTTTGTCATGGTTGGTTGCTTTGGGTAATGATTTGCGAAATGTGATAGTTTCATTTATTTTTTATGTTTTTCTCATTGTTGAATCGGTCAATGTAGCTAATGCCGTGTGGTCTTGGAAATCATTTCCTTTTAGTGTTAATTCTTTATTTTACCATTTACCCTTTAGTCTACACCTTGTTTCACTTGTTCTCGATGAAGTCTTCTCATTTTCTGGAATTCTCATTGTTGCAGGATGTTACAGTCATTTTTCGGAGGAGGGGAGGAGATGATCTGGAGCAAAACCACACCCGGTGGGCAAAAACTGTCCAATCCTCTCCTGATGTCATTGAAATGACTTTCTATCCTATTACTGCTCTGCTTGATGGGGTAGCTGGAAAGGAGCATTTGATTCGTGCCATCAGTCTTTATCTTGAATGTAAATACGCTTCTTTGTGATTGATCGGATGCAATCTTTTCTTCCCCATCATTATTGCTAATGATAAACTATTTGCTGTAACTCAAATCCTTAGTCTGATTGTCTGCAGACAAACCTCCAATGGAAGAACTAAGGTATTTTCTAGAGTTCCAGACTCCTAGGATATGGGCTCCTATACAGGGTACAATTCCTGGCCACCAAAGGAAGGAACCTATTTGCCCGTCTTTGCGATTCAGCATGATGGGGCAAAAACTTTATGTCAGCCAAGAACAGGTATGAGTTCATGTCACAACTTTTCTCACCTTAAAACGTCATGCTCTTCCTCTTGTGCCTAAGAACATTGCGATCACTGCATTTTTCAACCCCGATGAAAGCTATTAAGGAGTGGTGACCAGAACCATTATAACAAGTTGCATCTAATCTGGGCTAAGTGTAAATGCAGATTTCAGTTGGACGAAAGCCGGTAACAGGCTTGCGGTTATGCCTTGAAGGAATTAAGCAGAACCGTCTAAGCATTCATCTTCAATACTTAGTATCTCTTCCGAAGATCCTACTTCCACACTGGGACACACATGTGGCTATTGGTGCTCCCAAGTGGCTAGGACCTGAGGAGCAAGATAGTAGATGGTTTGTGCCGGTGAAATGGAAGAGCTTTTCTCATGTTAGTACTGCACCAATCGAAAACCCTGAATCCTCTATAGGTGACCTCTCTGGTGTCTACATTGTCACTGGAGCACAACTTGGAGTGTGGGATTTTGGGTCAAGAAACGTCTTATACATGAAGCTGTTGTATTCTAGGATTCCAGGCTGCACGGTACGAAGATCTTTTTGGGATCACACTCCAGATGACAAACCAAAGAAAGTTGTGGCTACTGCGGGTAGTTCTGGCTCGGAAGGAAACATTGTAAACAAGTTGGCAAAATTTGTCGACATGTCTGAGATGAGCAAAGGACCGCAAGATCCTCCAGGTCATTGGTTGGTCACTGGTGGAAAGCTTGGTGTTGAGAAAGGCAAAATTGTTTTGAGAGTGAAGTACTCCTTGCTGAATTATTGAATCTCTTAAGTCTTTTCTTTTTGCATGTCCATTTGTGTTCATTATGCTTGCAAGAATTGTGTAGCTTGTTCCAGTTTTGGTTTAGCAACTTGTAGTAAAACTTCTGAAGATGTCTAATCTAGAAAGGCATGGTCGAAAAAAAATTTTGAATGGAAGGTTGAATCGGTTTTTAATTTTTCGATTTAATTGGTTGGATCGGATGATTCAAATCGTATAGAAGATATTTTTGAAAAAGTAGAGAAATTAATTAACACAAAACAAACCGACACAATCAAGTCTCAACAGCCAAAGCCATAGCCAATACGAAACCATCTATCATAACAATGATATGATTGAGAAAGAAAAAGTATATTTAATAAAAAACAAAGATAAAAATCTTAATTTTTTTATTAAGAGAGATTAAAAAAACTAGATTTAGCTAATTGAGTCTTAACTCAATTGGCATCGACATTGTTGTCAGTGCAGGAGGTCGTGGATTTGAGTGCATTATGTAAGGATCAGGGAGAGGCTATGAGTAGTTCTAGTCATTTTACCAAAAAGAGCATATATTAAAAAAAACTAGATTTTGTCATGCCCATAAAATATTTTATGTTAAAAATATATTTTTTAAAAAATTTATGTAATAATGAATATAGGTGGAGTGGTAATGAGTTTGCATTTTAATTATAATTTAAAATAATGAGTATTTCTATAATTTCATAATTGAGTTAATGACTTGATTAATGGTGAAATTAACTCAATAAAGTGCTTAAATACAAGTGAGTATCAGATAATAAAATTTATAGATTTTTTGGTTCTCGATTCATGCTTTGATTGATTTTTTAAAATTTTTGTTCGACTTATATAGTTGGATATTTAAACCAATTAATTCTCAATTCAAGTGATTAAACTGGATGATCTAGTTCGATTTTTATAACCTAATCAAAAAAGGTTTAGACTACTAGGTCACACTTTCTAGATAAACAATTTCACTTCATTTGCAAAACCCGTTTTTGTGGCTTGAAATCTATCTATATTATGTTATTATAGTTGAGCTCTTAATTGAGTTAGTATCATGAATCAATTAAATGCTAATATAATTATATTTTTATGTGAGTATATTTTTATTTTTATATAAAATAAATAAAAATTCAAACATCATAAAATTTGACTATATTATATTATCTTTTTTTTTGTACAATTTAGTTCTATCATTTTAATAAAAATTTTATTTGATTCTTATATATATTTTTTATAAATATATTTATGGTGTAAGTTTTATCACCAATTTAACATAATTTAATATATTCTAAACCCTATACATATCAAACATATTATATAGGATGTAAAATGTGTAGATTCGAATTAGTTAGTGATAGGGTGTCCCGCGTAGCGTCGGTGTCGGTGCACAGCTTGCCTGCCTACCTATCCTCTACGACATGGAATTCCTTCACT
Organism: Gossypium hirsutum; assembly: GCF_007990345.1. Classification (NCBI taxonomy): domain Eukaryota; kingdom Viridiplantae; phylum Streptophyta; class Magnoliopsida; order Malvales; family Malvaceae; genus Gossypium; species Gossypium hirsutum. The sequence goes on from NC_053445.1 coordinate 51,463,746, forward strand.
CATATTACTCCTATGGGTCCATCACTTGCCGGAGCTGCGAAGGCAGTGCATTACTTTAATTGACTTTTGTACTTTTTGCGGTGAAGGAGAATGGAATACTAGCTATAACCTCACAAAACCATCTAATTTTTAAGTCTGGTATTTTTAATATTTATAAATTTTAATATTTTATTTAATTAAAATCATATTGATTGAAAATCGATGATTTAGCCGATTTGATCATCGGTTCGATTTAAAAAATATTACATTTAATTACAATTTTAAATATATATATTCACTAATTAGTGATAGATGTATCGGTAAAGCACATTGACGAGTAAACACAAATTCAGACTTTAGAAATAAGATTATTAAAAGAGGTAGCTGCATATCTCATAAATGAATCCTAAAATTTAAAGAGATAGAGATGAAATTTATGAGACATAAAATACCTAATTTCTTTCAATACATAGGCTAATAGCATCTAGCAGAGGTTGATGATTAATCAAAAGCTGAATATGTAGGGAAGAATTTTGTTGATACCAAGTTTAATAAGGGAGGAAGACAAGGTTGAGTGAGAAAAAATCGAAGTGGTGTAGTGGGGGCCGGTTCACCTGTAGAGGTCAAAAGCCAGAACAAGGATAAAACAACAGGCTGATTGAAAAAATAAATGCTTAGGTAACTCTAAGGTATAAAAAGGGTCAATCCCTTGCCTATAGTTTTTCAAGGTATTTATAGGAAAAAAGTATCTTTGTCCATCGATATAATATTAACTAGATAAGTGTTTAATCCTATTAAACACGTAATATATAATCATGAACACGAAGTATAAGTTTTTATCAATATGAGGTAATTAAATTTAAATAGACTTTTTATTAACTTAGAAATGTGTTCACATTAGGATAATGGGTGATAAATTCTATTTGAAGTGAACTGAATAATTTTTCTCAAAATATTAATGCAAAGTAAACAACACCATTTATGCTTAATGAAGAAGAGCATAACAAATTTCAAATTCAATTAAAGCATACCATCACCAATCAAACCAGCTAAACCCTATTCCAATTAAATTCCCTCCTCCAAGTTGCTAACATTTCATCTATTATAAAAACCCAATGCCTTTGCATGCCCTATTATTCAACTCACTCACCTTTCAAACATACCTTAAACATTTTCATTTTCAAACCCCCCTCCCCCCATGGCTGGTCTCAAGCTTATTTGTGGCCTAGTACTGTTGTGCATGTTGGTGGTGGAACCCATGGCCACAACTGCTCTCACATGTGGACAAGTGGCAAGCGAAACGGCTGGTTGTATAAGGTATTTGCAGCGTGGAGGGAACCCTCCAGCTGCTTGCTGCAACGGAGTAAGGAACCTAAACAGGCAAGCTAGAACCACCCGTGACCGTCAAACTGCATGCAGATGCTTGCAAACTGCCGCTAGGACCATCTCCGGTATCAATGCTAAATTGGCTGCCGGTCTTCCGGCCAAATGCGGTGTCAAAATTCCTTACAAGATCAGCCCCTCCACTAACTGCAATAGGTATATACTCTTTTTTCACATTAATTCATTCTCTTTTTTCTTACCTAAATTTTGAAGCAATTCCAAGTATTAATTACTCTTTTTTTTTGGAACTTGTTGCAGAGTGAGATGATCATGGATGAACTAAGCAGCTTGCAGGAAATATTATATATATATATAAGCGTGAAATAAAGATTTTGGGATGGATGCTTATTCCAAAATCCAAATTAGTGTCTTGATTAATTATTTGTTTATCTTTGAGATGTTGGCTTCAATTATGTTGTCTATGTATGGAATGTTCAGTGTTTTATAAGTTAAAAAGCCTATGTTTTATTATATTACATGATATCTGTATTGCTTTCTTTGCTTGTTGTCTCAATCCATAATCCCTTACTTGAGTTTATACAGATATATATGTTTGTATATCATTATATGTATTGCTTTCTTTACTTATTTAGTGAAACTTATGATTATTAATATGTTTTCCGTATGATTCGTTCATTAAATAAATTAATGAATTTTCTTTAAAAGAATCAGCAAAACAGCAAAAATCAATTTGGGATGTACTAGTAATTAATGAAGAAATAATATCATATTTATAACATCAAACCCTGGCACCCCCCCCCCCCCAACTTATTCAGTTTTCGCAAACTGAGAGCATCAGATGGAAAGGATCCTTATTATAATATATTATCCATTTCTTTTCATTTTTTATCATGACAAGGAATTTGGAAAGGTGAAAGGATAGGAAACCTTTCAATCCAATGGTTAGGTTGCACGACATTCTTACTCATAAGCTAAGTTACCCACGTTAAAAACAAGTATACGATGAAGAAATTATATTTACCGTTGGTGATTTGCGTGGTGCTGGCATGGAGGAGTGAAGTGGTGCGAGAGGGGATGAGAAAGAAGACGCTGAAACCTAGAATAGGAGAGAAGGAAAATTATTTTTTTATTTTATTTTTTATTTAATTAAAAATGTCTTGTATTTTGATTGGTTCTAGGATTTTTTTTGGGAGATATAACGGTTTTAACCAAAGTTAGTAATAGTATTAAGTCTAGTATCTCGTAATCATATTAGATTCTAATTAAATTTGAAATTAAGTTAGACCAGATTCTTAAACAAGGATAAAGTTCTCTCAACATTATTTTTTTCATCCACAAGACTTAAACTTAAGATGCTGCTTAAGAAGCATTAAACTTCTTATCATTCGATACTTGTTGGTTAAATATGTATACGCACTAGTATGGTTCTCGATCTATGTTTTTCATTGGGTTAATTATTTGTTTGGGCCGAATTATGAAATAAAATTTGAAAGATAAAATATTCTCCAATTTCCTATACACATTGTACATTTGAGATTTAATTTCCTATTCTTATTTTTCACAAATTCAACCTCTCTATTTTTTGGATTTAAAAATTCAAGCTCAATTTTGTTACCGTGGTTTAACATTTTGAAATTTAAAATAGCATTGAAAATGCTTATGTGAATTTTTTTCTTAAAAATATTCAATTGAACTCATCATGGTAATTTTTTTTTGTTGGAATAGTATTCTTAAGAAAAATTGATGTTGGTATTTTAATTGAAATAATCAATAATATTAACTATTTAGATTGACTAACAATATAAAAGTAGAGAGACCAAGTTATATTAAAAATTAAAATATATAGATCGATATCAAATTTCAACATAGTATAGAGGCCAAAACTAAAAGCTAACCGCCATCTAAAAAAGCAAGGGAAACACAAAAGAAATGAAAAATCATGTATCAATCTCTAAAATCATAAGGGCATTCAAATATATTTATAAAAAATATTTAATATACAAGTAAAGTTTTGATTGAAATGATAAAGTTACAATATTGCATACTATGATACCTTAGTTTAAAATCTCATCATGTGCATTGACTTGTCGCCAATTGTAGTGGTAGTTTAAGTACATTTCAATACTAAAAGAGCTTGTTTTTAGTGATTTTATAATATTTATATGCATTTTTTGTTTTCTTAGTTTAGATTTAATTATATGTAAAATAAGCGTTTTTACGCATGTTTTAGTATTTTGATGACCCTTAAGGCCAATTTGGGCCAAAGAAATGAGCTATTTGAGTGTGTAAGGTGCCAATTGAAGCCCAATAACACAAGGAACGACAATCGTGTTGCGACACAAGAGAGCCCATGTTGCAATTCAAAACAACGAAGTTGCCAAGGTTAAAAATCATTCCATGTTGTGCCGAGGAGTTTCTCCACGTCACCACGACGCGATGAAGGCAAGGCAAAATGAGGTTGATTCCTTGTACGACAATTTTGAGATATTTCCCTAATTCAACCCTGGTCAATTAAGAGTATCTTGCATTAATTAGCTAGTATCAAAGTGTATCTAGGATTGTGTGGGCACCAACTAAAATGTAGCCTATATAAGTCACCTTAGGATCACTCGAAATGCGAAACTAGACCTAGACAATTTTATTTAGTTTTCAATTGTATTTTTATGTTTGTTTAGTTGAAATTCTTTTTATTCCGATGTGAAGACAATTGCAAGTGGAGATTGCTCTGGAACTGCGCTTCAATTATTTATCACAATTTCTTTATTTTTTTATTATTTTTTTTATATTTCATTAGTCCAATCAACTAATTTTTGTATAAATATTAGAATAAATTCTCATGTTTTATTTTTATCATGCATGATTTGGTTATTGAATTGATTAATTAATTAAGTCAATTAATTAGCAGAAGAATAAGGGTTTCTCAATAAGAATTAGTTGGTTTTAAATTATGTGTACCTAAACCCTAGAATTGACGACCTTAGAAAGAAATCTAGGTTAAACGAGGCTGGGAGATAAGTTTGTCAATAAATCATAATTTATTTCGATAGAGAAAGTTAGGTTGGAAGATAAGCGAGCATCTATCGATTAGTTAATTAGTATAGGTCTGGAGGTAATACTGGTTAATTAATAGCTAATTCACTAAAAACCCAAAGTTTTGAAACTAGTTAATCTTCTATATGTTAATTAGGGATTTAATCGATTATAGGCTAGGGGCTCGTATTGTTGACACTAAGAATAGAAAATTTCATTAGGTTAATTTAGGTTTAGTAATTTTATCAATTTAATCATTACTTTAATTTGGATTCACACTACTAACTTGTAAATTGGTTAGATTAGTAATTATTTTTTGTAATGAATTTAATACTAAGATTCTCCAATCTACAATCTCTTGGGTATGATCCTCGGAATACTTTCCTGTGTTCCGTTGTAACACTTTACTATATTACAATTTGACTCATTTACTTGCGATCATCGTTAATTTAATTTAATATATTTTTGGTATAATATTTTTATTCTCAACGTTAGCACGTTTAGAGACAATCATGCATTTTTCTAGATTTTACATAAAATATAAAGTACAAAAATACACTCATAATAATGTTTGTTATTTTATAAAAGTAATGGGATTTCGTTAATTTCTTTGAGACCCAATGAAACCAACTTAAACAACCCATCAAATAGTAGTATAGATAATAGAAGAAATATCTACTTACATTGGTAGTTTTACACACTTTCATAAATTTTATTATTATTATTGGTATTTTAATAATCTAACAGTTACATTTTATATTCCACTCACGTTAGGGATGTAGTTAGGGGGTTGGCAGGGTCCCGACCCCCCTAAAATAGAAAATTTTTCATTTAGGCCCTTTAAAATTTTAAGTTAGTAAAAATAAAATTATACTTTGCCCCCCTAAAAATGACAAAAAATTTGGTTTAATCCTTTAAAAATTATAAAGATATAAACTATTAAAATGGTAAAATTATATTTTTATTATTGTAAAAATTACAATTTAATTTCAGCCCCTCTTAAAAGAAATTTTCGGCTTCGCCCCTGATTCACATGAATCATGCATGTTAAGTTTGAAGTAACTTTTTAACTATTTATGTAAAAAAAACTTTCAACTAATATAAATAGTACTTTAAATCAATATATTAAAGATATTAAATCGATTTAAAAATTTACACATATGACAAATTCTATTATATTAATAAATTCAAAATTTTGATTGGTAACATGCAATTATAAAAAATATATAAAACTAACATTAATTTTATACAAGTGTAGGTTCATCCCTCCTAAAATATATATCATATTCCATCTCTTGTATTTATTTCTAAATGGGACGAATCAAGATTAATATAGAGGTGCCTTTTGATTTCATTGATGCTTTATTTCCAATTCCCACCATGCATGCATTAATGAAGCATTCCTGTTGGACACGAAAACTCGAATGAACCCAGGCTTTCCCGATTTCAGTCAAACTGTTTCTTTAAGTTACTCATTATATCATTTGTTTTTCTTAGGTAGTGGTTTTTTAAATAAAGTAATTTACCATAGTGGCCTAGTTGCGTTGTGAGAGAAAAGGTGCCCACCGTTGAGGCAATAAATATGGATGAAAAAAAAGTAATTTAAAAAAAATCTAAAGTGAGTTTAGGTATTATCTATTTTTGTGATCGTAAATGTTATTAAAATCGGATTAAATTATCTGTTGAATCGAATATTAATTGATATATCAATTTGAGGTATTGTAAATACATATATTTTATATATCATTAGTGAATAATAATACGATACCTCATTATTAAGTAAAATAATAATTATGAATTTATAAATAAATAATAATTTTATTTAAACATAATTATTATATTTGTTTGTCTTTCATGTTTAGATTGTATGCATTTGGATTTAGGTTTTAAGATTTATATTATGTTTAGGGTTTAAGTTTATGATTTAAGGTTTCGGGTTTGTATCAAGTTACATGTTTTGGATTTATGTTTAAATAAAAAATATTAGTATTTATTTGTAAGTCTTTTACTACTTTTTTCATTTCACTAATGATGAGACGCCGTGTCATTGTTTACTCATGGTGCATTAGACATTCATTTATTTGATTTTTATTATATCTATATTATATATTAAACATTTGACTAAGCTAGTGTTACAAGTCAACCAAACACTAATTTAATTAGAAAATTACTCTTTTATTTTTATAAAGTAATAAATTAATAAGAGGATTTTTTTAAAAAAACTTTTCATGTTGTTTAAGAAAATAAGACTATAATAAAATTTGAATTTGGAACACCTATGTAAAAATTTTAATTACATCATTATAATTAAAGACTCATTTGATTTTAATATAAAAGTTTTATAAATATAATTTTACATAGATTATTTTTATGCAAGGTAATTATGATGTCTCTGATATTTTCAGTCCAAAATTCTTCTTTGCTATAGGAAGGTTATGGTTTTATTATAGCCGTGTGGTCTTACTATAGCTAATAAAAGCTAAAAAAAGTGGTAATAATATCTTATAATGTTTCTATTAATTAAACTTAGCTTTTAAGTTCTAATAACTAATATTGAAATGTAGAGTTGATTAATAAAAAAATTGATTTTTTTAATTTAAATTTGAGTATAATAGATAAAAAATAATATTGAAAAATTTAATATTCAATGAAATTATCGAATATCGAAACTTTGTAAAAATAATAATAATAAGGGGATCTAGTCCTGGAAATTTTAGCTAACCATTGGATCTTCTTTTTTCCTTTATCCGGCACTGCAATCCTGACATGGTAGCCGTAAGAGGGAGTAATTTGATGTGAAAATTTAATTGCTTCTCATACCACTATCTCCCATTTTTGGTGACATCCATTTAATTTCTCAACTGTATCCATCAACGCAATAAATTATAAGCCAACCACCAAATTATATTTGCCTTTCAAACCACACATGTATATGCTATATAAAAGCACCACTTTGGCCCCTTCACTCAACACCATTTAAACTCCAAACACTAGAAGAAGGTTTAGTTTTACAAACATGGCTAGTTCCGGTGTCCTTAAGTTGGTTTCCATGATTCTCATCGTGTGCATGGCGGTGATGGGTGCACCCAAGGCTGCCAAAGCCGCCATCACGTGCAGCGACGTGGTGAGCCACTTGATCCCGTGCTTGTCCTACGTACAAAACGGCGGTACACCCGCTGCTGCATGCTGCAGTGGGGTAAAAACACTCTACGGCCAGGCTCAGACCTCCACGGACCGCCAAGACGTGTGCAAGTGCATCAAATCGGCGGTGAACGGAATGCCTTACACCGGCTATAACCTCAATCTCGCAGCCGGCCTACCTGCTAAATGTGGTCTCCATCTTCCTTACAACATCAGCCCCTCCACTGACTGCAACAAGTAATAAACATAACCATTTTACACACTAAAAAAGAAAAAGGGTATTGTAAGCAGTTCTGATTTATGTTATTTTAACTTGTTGAATGTGTTCCGCAGGGTGCAGTGAGGTTGATGATGATGATATGGAAGAAGGAGTGGGAGAAGGTTTCAGCTCAGCTAGATAAAGTAGCTAGCTAAGGTTAAATAAGCTGTGCTGGTGTGTTGTTTTTCAGCAAATTCCATGTATAATCGGGGAAAGAAAAAGAAATAGAAGCTGTACTTTCTAACTGTATTTCATATGTGATATGTATAATGTGTCGTAATCTTTATTTATTAGTGATGCTCCTACGTTTTATACGAGTCTGTAATGACAATAGCTTTCCCTTTTCCATATATAGGAAGGCTCATTTGGAAATGTTATTTGCTTTAGATACTTATTTGCCATAATCATAAATACATTTTTAATTAAAGAAAAACCCTAATTATGAGCAACATATGTACCAAGAAACATTACTTGTAATATTACAAACAACTAATCCCCTATTACAAAGATAGAATAATATTTAGTAGATTTTAAATTTTATAAGTATTCTATAAAGACATAATAAAATATTATAAAAAATATAATAATTTTTTAAATTTACTTATAAAATAAGCTATCAATATGCCAAATACGCAAAATTTCCTGCACCAATCCAGGCTGTGTATCAAACACACTAACATCCCCACAGGCTCCTCTGCACTCATTGTCCCCATATTATCCGCAGCCATGTAAATATTTCTTTACATTTGGAGCATATATACTAAATATATATTAAAATTTTCGATATATTCATATGTTGTGACAGCCCTAAACTGACCCTAGTCGGAAAGTGGTTTCGGGACCACGAAACCGAGTCCTATAAGAAATTAAAAGATATATTCCGTGTTTATAATGTGAGTAAATGCATGTGTGAAAGTTTCATGCATTAATTTGATTATTTTTATGTGAATTTAGTTAAAAAGGACTTATGTGAAAAATATTAAAATTGTGGTAGGTTGAAGTGTAGTGGTCAAATATTGCATGGCTTAAAATATGGGGATTTGCATTTCAAATTCCCCATTTTTATGTAAGTGGCCGGCCATGATGATGGTTGAATAGCCATATATGCATTATATATTATATTATAATAGTTAATGGTTTAAACTTTAAAATAAAAAAAGGGGAAGCCATACATCCTTGCCTTGTGCTTGCCAAATGTTGAGAAAGAAAGAAGAAATATAATTATTAAATGATATTGGCCACTACATAGGTAAGTGGACGGTAATGGACCACCATTTAAAAGGTTTTGATATTAAATTACAAAGATTAATTTAGTAATTGGCTTATTAAAATGAAATATAATAGAAGATGGTGATAAAAACAAAGTTACATCCATCCTTTCTTGCATTTTTGCCGAAAACCATAAAGAAAAGAAAATGGAAATGAAGCTAGGGCATTCGGCTATGGTGAATGTATAGATTAAGGTATGTTTAATGCTCTTTCATTGAAAATCTTTGTATATTTGGAGTGGTCATCAAGTATAGAAGTCAGCTCATGGCAAAATTTTTGTAAATGGATGAAGATGACATTTGGTCATGGATGTTTATATTTCTTTGATGTTGGTTTCGATGTTTTGTGTATTGGGGGTTGATAATAGATGGAAGTCGAATGGTTGTTGTATGTAGATAGCATGCATGCTAATAATGTTTTTATTTTCTACTTAATATCTTATTGATTATGAGTTAACATGAATATTTAGTTGAACATATACCTTGAATTATGTTCAAAAATTTTAATTGATTAGTTGTACTCTTCTTTTTTTGCTTTTGAATATTCGAAATATTGAAGGCGAAAGGCTGGAAAATTTCAAGTTGAAATGTTGTCCAAATGCTGGAAATTTAGCATGCATATTCTTTTATTTAAATGCTTTGACCGAATGTTGGAAGTTAACTTGAATGCTGTCTGGTTGCTGCATGAGGGAGTTAAAATTGAACTTAAGATAGTTTATTACTAATTAATTTGCTGCTGTAATGCTGTAAATTATTGGCTGTCCAAATTAGGACAAATTTATGGTACTTAGCTAATTAATATGCTGCTGTAATACTTAAATTATTGGCTCTCCAAATTAGGACAAAATCATGGTGTTATGTACTAGCCGAGCTTTGAATTTAAATAATGGTTGGAGCACCGTGTGTTGTAATGAGATTATTTGAGTGAAATCATAGATATTTATATGATGAATTCAATTGTGGATATACATGCTTAAATAAGATGCATACATGAATGAATAGATAGCTTGGTGTTGCATGTATTCGGTCATAAAGGTGCACACGAGGAAATGTTAGATTAATTGTATTAAATTGCTCAATGTGATTAAAAATGCGTATGACCATTTTGTGTTTGAGCTATAGGTGGCCATATGACCTATCAAACTCCTTGTCATATTCGGCCATAAGCTAGCATAATGAGACTTTAATAAGTTAAATTTGTTTGAATTAGCTCAAGAGCTTAGAGGACCAAAGTTGGATAAGGGAAGGGAAAAAGTGATCGAATAGCCGCCGAAATCGTTCGACCACATCCGAGGTAAGTTTTAAGTGACTAAATGTTGAGTAAATTCAACTATAATAGGATATAATGAGTTGATTTAATAAGATATGATGTGGCCATGATATGTCTTAAACTCAAATGGTAAGTTCCTAAGTGTTTGGACTTGGAAATTTAAGAGCAAATTGTAATAATTTGCTCAGGACAGCCGCAGTAACGTGATTTTAGAAAATCACTATAAATGTTTGGTGTGGAATTATAGGCTGAATAAAATATACAATCAAAGCTTAATTAGTCTAGTTTCTTATAAAAGAGACCGTGTAAGCAAAGGAATTTCCTATAAAGAGATATTTAAAGTTGTGTGAGACGGTGTCAGAATGACTCCGTAATCCCCTGTTCTGTTTTAAGAAAATCACTATAATTTGTACAAAAATGGTTACAAGATAAAATTTATATGCTTAGACTCCTTAATGAGTCTAGTTTCAAATGAAATCAAATAGAACATACTTTGAATTCTGTACAATGAGAATTTTGATTCGTAGTGAAAACTGGTCAGATTAGTCAAACAGTGAAACAGGGGAAACTTTAAGAAAAATCTAGTATTGATTGGCCAAACCTAAAATTCTGAAAAATTTATGGATGAAAGATATACGAGTCTATATTCAGGGAAAATTAACGGCAAGTGATTTGGAGTCTTGTAGCTCCGGTTATAAATAATTTAGTGACAATTGCTCAGGAAAACAGCTCGTAGTGAATATGTGATTTTGTTGTAAACATGGATAAAACTTGTTTTAGTTGCTCATAAGCTATTGATTAAACCCATACTTGAATTCTAAATCGTGATATTGTAAGTTTATGAGTATTCGAATATGAAATGATAGTATGGCGTAAAATTGAATTATTCATTGGAAAGTGATGGATGTAGATTCGGCCAAGACCAAGTCTGTACATGATAGTATATGTGGTATGTGAAGTATATTTGAATAAATGTGAAAGTGTATATATGTGATAAGACCTAATGGCCGATGTGATGAATGTGAAAATGTATATATGTGATAAGGCCGAATGGCCAATGTGATGAATGTGAAAGTGTATATATATGTGATAAGGCCTAATGGCCGATGTGATGAATGTGAAAGTGTATATATGTGATAAGGCCTAATGGCCGATGTGATGAATGTGAAAGTGTATATATGTGATAAGGCCTAATAGCCGATGCGATGAAGTGAAATG